>NW_016107417.1:5281314-5307308 GCF_001604975.1 Cebus imitator | reverse complement strand
CCCCCCAGCTCCCCACCCCCCACCATCCCTCCCCTATTTCCCCCCAACTGACCCCAGTGTGTAGTGCTCGAAACACGTCTATGATTCTGATTCAGGTGGTCTGTGAACTATAGCTTGAGCCTAGATTCAGATGCTTCTATTTGTTAATTTCCCTTCCTGGAGCTTTTCTAGAGAAACTCTCTTTGCAGGTACAATAAAACATACATAAAAATAGTTACTCCAACGTTTTTAGGGGTTAAAAATTGGAAAGAGTCAATTGATGGACAGTTAACAAGTTAAGCCCTCAATTGATGGACAGTTACCAAAAGTGTACTGCATTCATATAATGCAATGCTATGCAATAATTAAAGAAGACTAAGGGAGATGTGTATATTCTCATGTGGAAAAGTCTGTAAGACATGTTGCTTAGTTAAAGCAAGTTACAGAACAAGATGTACAATGTGAAACTATTAAACACAGAGTGAACAATACTACCGATTTTGTGTGTGTGTGGGTATATATATACATATACACACACATATGGACATATGATATAAATGCTTGAAAGGGTTTGAAAGGGTTGATACAAAACAGTGTTCATCTTAAGACAGCAGAAGCAGGAGACAGCGGTTGAGGTGTTGTTCTCTGTAGTGTTCTATATGCTTACAGGAAAAATGTATTCATATATTACTTGTGTAATTTAAAAATTCTATGAATAAAGACCTAGGTCAACTCCTTCATTTTATTAAAATGAAGAAACTGATATTTGTCTGCCAAATGTCTTGGATAGGGTGGTAAATTCAAAGATACACTTTGTGTGCTTGATTGCTTATAATTGCTTGTAGCCAGTGCAGTAGATTTCTTCAGCATGCTCAGTTGAGCTACTTAGGCATTTAGATGAGAATGCAGTAGCCATAGCCATGTCCTTAGCATCAGGAGGAGGCAATGAATGTTAAGAAAAGACCAGCTGGGGCTGGATAGGGATATGGTTTGAATAAACCATAGGTAGTGGTTTGAATAAACTTGAGCTTGTCAGTGTCCAGCAGTGATCAGTTCCCCAGAAACACTAAAATGAGGAGGGGATAGATAGCTTCCAGAATGTCCATCAATTTACAGTGAGAAATATCTGCATGGGCTACTATAATTATATCAGCAAGACCATAACATTCTATTAAAGTGGACAGCTAAGGAGAAAGCCAAGTGATAATTAGAAATCCACTTTGTAACTTATATGAGCAATCACTATATAAAATTATTTGAAGTCTTATGATCAATGCATTCTCTCAGAGGAAAGAATCAGAGAGCACTTGGTGAGTGTAGAATCTGAAGGAGAGGATTTATATTAATAAAATCATTTCATGGCATCTGGCTAAATTAATCAGCTGCATCCAGCTCATAATGGAAATCTACTTATTAATGGGAGTGAAATATTTAAGTCTCAGTGGCTTATGTTCCTTGGGACTGTCTGGGTGGATGATAATTCTGTTTATGCCATATACCCTCTTTTCTCTATATTTTGATAGTTCTATATTATATATATTATTATATTAAATCATATCACTATTTTTCTGCTCCAGGATTTAATTTGGTTATCTTTGTATCTCTGCTCTGATGCTCTTTGTGTTGCTCTTACAGTTCAATGCTAGTTGCCATCTCTGCGTTTCTTCAATTGGGATGCTCTTACCCCTCTGATTTCCTCTATCTAGATGATTCCGTTGTCATTCAGATTGTAGCAGTTTAAAGGTCAGCTTGTTAGAACAGCTTTCCTCAGCACCCAATCTAAAAAAGCCATTCATTCATCCTATTACTTTTAGTTTGTATATGATGTTTATTTGCTTGTTAATATCTGATATTTACTGTTCATATGTGTGCGTCTTAATTTTTGGTTGTATTTCCCAGCAGGATATAACCTTCATGAAAGTAGGTCTTTGCCAATCTTTCTCCTGCTCTTTGCTCAGCACCTAGAACAGAATGTGGCACTTGGAAGGTTTTCATGACAACTGCTGAATGAATAAATCAGGAATCCCATAGCCTTTTTGTAATTTACAAGTTTGTGCATTGTATCCTCCAATAAAGACAAAGATATCTTTTTAAAAATAAACCTGGCCAAGAATCTGTATATCTTGGTCAGTTCTCAATGGATGGCAGCTAATTCAGTAAAGGGGAGGCTGTGAGTGGAGGGGAAGAGTGTGTGGTTCAGAAAAGTCACCTAGTTGTCTATTCTGCAGTGAGGGCTTACTCAACAATGGAAGCAGATGCTTCTGAATGCCTACAAGCTGCCCATATCACAGATTACAGTGGACACACTTCAGAAAACTATAGTATTTACTAAACAGGAGAGTTTTGGACATTATGGTGCCATGAATTTAATGTATTGGGATGAAAGTCCTATAAACCAATGACGATGGTGGATATACTCAGTCCACTGAAGAGCTAAGGCTTCAGTATTCCCAAGGCATTTGCATTTCATCAGATTTCAGAGCTTTTCTTTAGACTTTGAAAAGGTTGCCACTCCCTTTATCACAAAGCACTCACTTCTCATTGGGTAGGGGCAAACCTTGAAAGAAATAAAACAGACTACTGTCTAATAGTAAATGAGATTGAATTTTCCAATGTGCCATCTGGGAGACGAATTGCTGACAAGGAAACATCCATAAGGTAGGAGATGATTACAAACATTGATTTATCTTCCGCACCTTTTGCAATAAGATCCCAGGCTGAAAAAGGTCATGTTGATATAATTTGTCTCTAGGAAATAAGAATATGAATAGAAATGATAAAACTATGCAATTGATAACAGGTAGTTTTTCCTCTCTGGTATTAAATCTAATTTTTTGTATTGATTTTTGGAATATGGAAGTTGTGGTGTGGAGCATAGAATCATTCTTAATTTTAAAGTTACTAAATTTGTGAATATCTGTGACATAAGTAGAATAAACAAATGCCAAAGAGATAATATGACATATTGGCATTACTGAGGTAGAATGACATATTTTTGGTATTATGCAATAATTAATATCTTTCAGAGATAATGTGCAACAAACATCTTAAAAATCAGATTTTGTTTAGATTATAACAGTGGCATATCTTCAGTTAAGATAATATAGGTAGTTGCATTAAAAATATATTTCCTCTCATAACAATGATCTAGTAAGAGAAAAATAAATTTTGCTTTTAAAAACATATTATGCCTCTGGTATTTTACAGAACAATTATAATAATAAAAATTTAATATGCATTTAGTTTTCTATGATAGAATTAATGGAATGTTACATTTCTACATGTATTTTATTTTCACTTTATTTTCACTCCGTCTTGTAAAAGATTTATAATTCATGAATAAAAATTAACTGCCGGCTTAAACCTGACTTGCAGATTTTTAGGAAAGAAGCTAAGGCTTATATATTATGTTTTTTCTACCAGTATTCAGGGAAAATCATTATAGCCATCTATTTAGATGCTAAATGCTATTTGCATTTTGAAATTTCATAAATAACTCAGTCATTTATTTTCCATTTTGAAACGTCAGTTTTTCTAATGATATATCTGCATTAAAAGAAAAAAGAAGAAAATGCTATGCTTCTATGAGAATGAAGTCAGACAAGTCATTAAACAGAAGAATTTCATCTAAAGATCTTCCTAAGAAACAATTTTTCTCCTGAAATTCACATTTTATCAATTCCTATTCTCTTCTCTCCCCTTAAGTTCATTGGCAGAATCCCAAACTAAAACTAAGAGGTATAATTTTGAATCTTTAGAAAGCAATTAACTAGAGATATACAAGGTATCAATTAGGCCAAAGGTAACAAAGAAGATATTTAATTAAAACATGACATCCTTTATCCCATTTCCTTTATTGTTGAAAAAGACTAGACACTTGGATGCTTTTTTCAATTTCTGGGATTTATGAGATATTAAGCAAGAGTCTGTATTAGAAAAGCAGCTTTATTTTCATTTATGTGATACCTACTGTAGTAATATGACTTTTACTATAATTTAGTCCTACTGGTAGCTTACAAGATTTGAAATTGAAGTGCTTTGCATAATCTCCTTCCAAGTGTTTTAATTGACATTCTGCTGTGATGAACCCCGCACACCATTACCTGGCTAATTGCTTGAGTTACAGTGCTTATACAGTGCCATTCTTTGTCTTTGGTCTTTTGGGGTATTAAATAGCAAGGCTGTCCTGAAAGAGGAAGTTACTGCTGTTTTTCATGTGATGCATTAACCTCTTGGTAGCTTTGTCAGGGACAGACTCCCTTCTGTTCTTCTCTGGGTGGATCCCAATCCTGATGCTTATCTTATTTTCAACTCTCTAGGAGAGCCCTTGACTTCTCAAGGGTCTAACAGAGCCACTGCCACAGGCAGAGTTTTCCATGAGCTGACTCCCATCATGGAATGGACCCTGGACCAAGTGACAAAATGAGAATGTAATGATATTTAATTCTTCAGCCCTGACTATGATTAGGGAGAATTTGTTGGAAAAAGAATCTTAATACATTAGAAGTAGAAAAGGGGTTACAGTTGGCTCTTCTAGTCTGAATTCATTGTTTTTGATGTAAGGACACTACTTTCCTCCTGATAAAGGGACTTACCCTAGCCTCAGGAAGCTGTTAGTGACCAAGGCTCAGGGCTCCTTTTTATGAGCCCAGATCCAAGATGAAGTCTTGAAGCCTGATGCCAAATTATGGAGTTTGAACAAGGCAGGAAGGTGCTAGGGTCACCATGCCAACCCACCCCAAAAAACTGCTATGTAGCCTATAATCCTCTCATGTTTTATACCTATCTTCGATGTTGATACCTGTCAGTGACAATGGCATTATGAGTAGTGAAGAGTAATTAGGGGAATTTTCTAGGACTTTTTGAGAACTAGAGACACAGTAAGAACCAACTCTTGTACCTATAAAGTAGATTTACTCTAAAATGACTATTCTTGGAAATTTCTGATTAAAATATAATAGGGCCTGCTCTTTCCTTGACCCATGATGATAAATGGAGCTGAAACTAGTTCAGATTTCAATGACAGGATAAAAATGAATATCTTTTGGAATATGTAATGTCTGTTGACATCTTCAACTTCTGATTTTTTTGGTTTGTTTATAAGATATTTCTGAGCCCTAGAATAGGTTTAGAACTCTCTGGATTGAAAAAAAAAAGATCTTAGACATTGTGGAAATGAAAGACATATGGGAGTTGGGTAATTGAAACTAGTTTCATAATAAAGCATTTATTTAATGCTATATCTTTAGTAGTTATATTTCATATTTGAGTGCCTGACATGGGAGCATTCAAGTAAACTTATAAAAGGATCGACACAGGCTTTCAACACTGAGAAGCCCGGCTGTCAACAGAAAGTAAGCTGTTAGTAATGAAAATTCCACATCTATCACCCTATCTGAAAAACATCTTTTGCTTCAAAGACAAATTCCTTTTATTTAAGGCCCACTCATCTGTTAGGTTCTGTATTCTGAAGCTTCCTCAGAGCCTCCCCTTTAGGACAACTCTGGTTACTTTGGGATAGGCTGGATGGAGCAGGAATGAGCTAGCTTCCATTTGTTTTACATAATAATTTCCTCCTGAGAAACACCCCACCACAGCCATTCTGCTTGGTCTCTGAAAAGGTGAAGAGGTGAAGAGGTTTGCTTACTTATTTTAATGGATGGATAAATTCTTCATATCAAATAAATAGAAAAGTCTCAGTGAAATTTTACTTCATGGAGAGTTTCTAACATGGAACCAGTTTGTCTCCATCATGGGTTTTTGTTATCATGACAAAATTTAATGAAAATGTATTATGGACATATGTAAGTTTTCAATTCAGGAGTGCTGTAACAACTTGGATAGATTATTAACTGCTGCCAGGACCAGTTTATTAACTGGCAAGTGAAAAAATCAATCAACATGTTTGGACCCCATTGCTTTATCTTTTTAAAAATTAATGGACTTTATTTTTTAAGCAGTTTTGGGTTTACTAAAAAATTAAGCAGAAAGAGCAGAGAGTTCCCTTATACCACCCTCCCTCACTCTTCACACCCAGCTCCCCATTGCTTTTTTAATCAGTGGAATATATCAGCTTGCAAAATTTAATTCAGGCTCGTTATCCAGCCACACACCCACAGATGCACACTGTCCCCTTCCCTCACCTCCTTTAGTTCTCTTTTTTCATAAAATAAGAAAACTACTATAGAAGATATACTCAGAATCACTGTGAGGGAAATAAAAATGATGAAACTGAGTGGTAATAAGTTTGTTCTTACTTTTGCCTAATCCAATCCTTAAACGTTTTTTTAAAGGTTATGGAGACATGGAGCTTTGTTGTGCCCAAATTTAGGCTACATGCAGGTGACTTCATTTTTCTATCAACTAGTCACTGAGTTATTATTTGGTCCTACCCTAGCTTGATTGCTCTTGGAAGTGGAGTTCCTTCTCCATAACCCTATATGTGTTCGTTATGGCATACACAAGTCTCGACTGTCACTTGTAATGTTCTGCTTCCTGTCCTACAGATTTGATTTAAGGCAGGATGAGAGGAGAAGAGGAGGAACTGAAAAAGTGGTGGTGTCCATAGAGGCAAGAGTTTCCACATTTGCGGCTGGACTCTTTTTATGGTATTATATTCTGGTCCAAAGCCAAACCCTTTCCATCTGACAGAAAAATGCTGAGAATATCTTACTTTTCTTCATACTTGTTAAATACAAGAAGCATTTAGCTTGGTAGAATGCAATGTTATATTCAATGTCCTTAATAAAATTGTAATGGATTCACTTATTTAGACACTCGGGAAGAAACAACCTTCCACTGCACAATAGAAATTATGATGCTCTTGCTGAATCTATCAACACAAAGGGATGGGTCTATCAGAGCTGACTACAATCACTCTGGAATTGCTCTTAAAAAATAAAGTGGGAAATAGAAAGCTGTAGTCATTAAGTTTCTCTTTCTTCCTTTTGATGTGGCAATTTGTGAATGAACTCAAGATTTGAGCTCTAAAGACCTACCCTTCTGAGTTTACTAGAAGAACTGGGGCAAGACGAAATAACTTATCAGAAATTCTCCCTAATTTATCTTCATGGCTGCATAGCATGGGAGGTGCAATGCTAGGCACCTTAAAAAGGAAAATTGGATTGTGCCATGGATGAAGCTCTGAGGAAGGAGATGTAAGTAGTGGCAGCAACTGCTTCTACCCATTTTCCTCCTCCTGACATTCTTGTGTAATATTCTCTTGTCTGAAATAACCTTTCCTTGTCACTCTTTATCAAATACTCCTATTTATTTTCTCTGTAGCACCTAATTATAGTCTGAAATGTTTATTTGTTTACCACAAGATATTTATTACTCTCATTGAAATGTAATCTCTATGAGAACATATATTTTATCCTATAATTCCTGAATATAATTTGGTGCTTGACACAGAGTAGGTTTTAATAAACATTTGTTGACTGAATTTAAGGAAGAGTGAAAAGAAGAAAGAGAAGCATGAGTAGGAGAAGAAGCACAGCATGAAATATTGCTGCAAATAGAAGAATGTGAGAAATTAAAAGTAGCTATTTAAATAGTAAAGGAATGCTACAGACGTAATGGCTCATTTTATAATTCCATAGAATATACAGGGTCAGAGGGGAAGAATGTTTTATATAAGGTTAAGAAGAAAAGGTCACCAGCTTTGTAGCACAAACAATGTATGCATACATATCCATTTGCCTAAAACAATTTCAACAGTATTTACATTTATATTAGAATTAGCATTTAAGAATGCAACTGGAATACAGTATTAGCATGGACAATATATTTGAAGGCTCAGAACCCTGTGGGAGTGCTATGGTTTGAATGTATCCCCCAAGCTTCATGTGATAAAAACTTAATTCTCAATGCAACAGTGTTGAGAAGTGACTAGGTAATCACTTGTCAACATTAATGTCACTATTTTTGGGGTGGTTGTTATAAAAGTGAGTTCAGTCCTCTCTTGAGCTATCTTGCCTTTCTGTCTTTCTACATGGGAAGAAGGGCTGGACCAGATTCTGATTCCCTCATATTGGACTTCCCAGCTTCCAGAACTGTGAGAAATATATTTCTTTTCTTTATAAATTACCCAGTTTGTAACGTTCTATTATAGCAACACAAAATGGACTAAAACAGGAAGGATCATTTGAAAAACTTTTGGGACATAATTTGATCCAGGCAGCTTCTAATAGATAAAGATATGGTGGATGGATGAGGAGTGATTGTGGTAAGAAGAAAGAGAATGTAGAATTCAATATAGGACAGAACAAGGGAGGCAGGATGGGATTTTATAATAAAAGAAATGGACATAAAATTAAATGGAAAAAAAACCAAAAAAATTAAATGGAGAAGATATGATAACAAGATTTGCTCTCAGGCCACTACAGGCATGTTAGGCAGAAAGGAATTTAATATAGGTAACTAGGTGCTTATTTAATCATTGAAGGGGGAAGAAGCAAAAGGCAAGGATGGCTGTCACTAGCTGTCAGGTTTGCCTTGAACTTTCAGATAATCAGGAAATTGCTACTGCTGTCCATGGCAGGAATTGCAGATATAGTTACCGTTAGTCACATCTGCCTATAAGAACCAAGGCAGGAATTTACATTCGTGTGCCAGAAGCCATTCTAAAACGTCACATCTGCCATGCATTTGCTGTCTGCTGTCTGCAGAAGAATGAGGGCTTCTATTTTCTTTCTGTCTCTCCCAGTCCATGCAGGTGTCTCTCACTGGAAAATACTAAACTGGAACCCTGAGGTCCAGAGAGTCTGGAAAATTTAGTTCCCAGACTTTGAGGCCCTGATATCTAGGGGAGCAGATAAAGCAGGATGGGAATAACATCAAATGCCCAAATGCAATCTCAGTCTGGCACAATTTGAGAATAAGAAAAACGTGTCACTGCTTTAAAATATTTCTGGCTGATTTCATTAGATCTAATCCTCATTTAAAAAATAGTCAATAATTACTGAGGGCACTATGCTAGGAGCTTTTCATGTATTATCTCATTAACTTTCACAACCTTACAAGATGAAACTACTATTATTATCTCATTTTAGAAATGAAGAACCAAGATTTAGAGAGGTACAGCATTTTGCTCCAAATCAGTTAAAAAGTGGAAGATTTGAAACTTGATCTCAGGACTGATTTTCTACAAAGTGAATGGCTTTTAGTCCTATACTATGCTACTTAATAGTTATAAAAATTTATTTGTAATCTGTGGCTTTAGCCGCAACATAAAACTTGTCAATCATCTTCCAAATGTGCACTATTAGGTCAGTGTGAACATCTTACTTCTACTGGGGAAAAAACTAACGAATCTTCAAAGAATGTCCTCCCAATCTTGGGCACCATCTTTTTAATGGGAGTGAAGAGTACACCATTAGAAGAAACATAATGCCTCCTACATTTAGAATAAAACTATAGAATCAGCTAAATTTTATGTATTAATAGAGTGGTCACTGTTATAAAACTCATCACAGAATCTAAGGGAAGGTACATTCAGGATCATAGCATCTGCAAGAGCCCTTCTAATAGCAAGCATCTCAACAAGAGGTGGCCCAAATTCTGCTTGAACACTTTCAATGGGAGAAGCTTCCGGGGTTATGGGGGCTAATTGATGAGGGTGAGGAGCTCAAAGTATGTCTTCTGCAGGGAAAGGTAAGATGACATTGTCTGGAGTCTGCTTAGTCAGTTTGATTTCAATGATAAAAATGTTAGGCTAGAGGCTGGAACTCTTGGTGTCAGTTAGCCATTTGTGGCCAAATCTTGCTAAAACTCCGTGGCTTGGGGCCGGGCGCAGTGGCTCACGCCTCTAATCCCAGCACTTTGGGAGGCCAAGGCGGGTGGATCACGAGATCAAGAGATCGAGACCATCCTGGTCAACATGGTGAAACCCTGTCTCTACTAAAAATACAAAATTAGCTGGGCATGGTGGCACGTGCCTGTAATCCCAGCTACTCAGGAGGCGGAGGCAGGAGAAGTGCCTGAACCCAGGAGGCGGAGGTTGTGGTGAGCCGAGATCGCGCCGTTGCACTCCAGCCTGGGTAACAAGAGCGAAACTCTGTCTCAAAAACAAAAAAACAAAAAAACAAAAAAAAAAAACTCCATGGCTTACAAAGCATAGCTTGTGTATCTATGGTAGATTCAAGATGATCGAAATTAACATGCTTCACATTAAGAAATGAGGTCCATGCCCCTTTCATTTGAGTATGGCTGGCTTCTGAGACTGGTTTGATTAAAAATTTAGTGGTAGTGTCACTACGTCACCTGGCCTTAATAATTTAGCAGCTTCCATGTTCCTGGAAAAATGTGTTTGGGAGCCCTGAGCTATCATGGAAATTTAAATATCTTGAGATTGGCATGCCAAAGAGATTATGTGATTGAAAGTCCTAACTAAGCCCAAGTATTTTCCATTTCTATCAAGGTATCAAACTTGTAATTAAGCCTCTCTAGACTGGCCAACCCACTAGCTGAACACTCTGAGTGACCTGAGTTCATTCCCTATAGAGCAGAGGAATCACCTAGTTGATCCAGACCTGAATTTCTGACCCACAAAATTGTTGGCTAGAATAAAATTGTTGTTTTTAGACCACCAAGTTTGAAGTACTTTGCAACACAATAGTAGATAACTGGAACATATCTGTGGGATTGGTGAGGGTTGTCTGATATTGACTGACCTCAGCTGGTCTTACATGGGGTCACTCACGTGTCTTCAGGTCAGTTGGAGACTGTGCTCTAGGTCATATTTGGCTAGGACAGCCTATTTGGGACAGCTCCACTCTGTGTTTTTCTCATCTTCCTCCTGTGACCAGCAAGCTGGGTCATTCATATCCTTTTGATGGCAATGGCAAAAGTGCGAGAGAGTAAGTGGAAACACCCAAGGGCCCTTGAGACCTAATATCCTGTCACTTCTACTTCATTCTATTGGCTGAAGTCACAAGGCTGAACTCAGAGTCAAGGGATTAGAGTCATTTCTTTTGTGTGGAGCAGTGCAAAATCCATTTAGCAAAGGGTGTGAATACAGGGAGGGGTAAAAAATTGGGGACAATAATGCAATCTACAACGTTTACTTCATTTCACTTCAGAGAAACATCTATGGAACACCTATTATTTGCCAAACATTGTACTAGTTTTTGGGAACATGGAAACAAGAGAATTAACTTTTGGCATGAGAAATGTTGCCAGTCTAGGTATTCTTCAGGATAAATAAAAGGGTTTCCTGTACTTCAGTTACTTCAGGATCCCAACCTCCTATTTTGACTTTTACTTGTAACGCTTCTGTTAAGATTTACACTTACTTTAGATTTAGCATTTAAGTTATGCTTTATTGTTTTAGTGACTTAAAATCTGGTCAGGAGTCCTTACTTGCTTCACTCATTGTGGAAATTTTGTTTGGCTGGAATTTTATGTTTTTACACAATCATGAAAAATTCTGGTTACAACAAATGACATATCTGCATCATCAGTCAAGTTACTACCAACACCTGCTCCACTGTCTTTCGAAGAACTTTATGTTTTCCTCATCTTCCAAATTCTTAGGGAGCCTTATCACAGTCAAAGTGTTGCCAGCATTATCATTTAATATCTTTATTTAAATTGGGAAGCTGGAACCCTCAATGCAAAGGAAACACATATGAAGACAATCCATGTCCTTCAATAAGGAAACTGAGCACCTTCCTCATACTGATGAGCTCTGTTCATTACTTTCTGTAGATCTTTCACCTCTTGGCAGATATACTGTCTGTAACTTTGTTTGCTTCATACCAATAGGTTCTACTTTCAGAGTCGGACTTCTCATCTCTCTCCTTCCTCATTGCTCTTATTAAGTTCCCATTTCCTGTCTGCAGAAAGTCACTTTCTTCTAGTGAAAGACCCAGAGTTGAGCTTCACAAAGGGTCCAACCCAGTTCACTTCTGCAACATCTTTGATCACTCATTAATCCCCAGGGAGCATGGCACAGTGGGAAGCACATGGGATGACTTTGGGGTCAAGACATAGATTTTAATCCCAGTCCCCTATGATTTTGTGCAGGCTACGTAATCTCTCTGTGCCTCAGTTTTATAATCTATTATATGGCACAGATATATTTATCAGGGAAAAAGAAAGGTTATTTTCTCACATGACCTCACTTGTCTAAGAGAATATAAGAAATATCTTAGAGTATTAACACTCAGCATTTTGCAAATCTTAATTCTTCTTAAAATGGTGAGAGAATTAAAAGTCACCAATATTTCCCTTCTATCTTTCTGTCAATTCTGTGATTTCTCTGTTGCCCAAATATGTGGGCCTTGTTGTATTTGAATATTTACGGCAAAAAGGATCCCTAGGGCTGGGGCTAGGTTTTACTTTTCTTTATATTCTGTGATCCCACACAGACTTCGTAGATGCTCAAATAAATGTTTGTTGAACAAATGAATATTTTATTGAATGTAATTGTGTAAACCAATGAAAATTTAATTATTTTATATCCAGACAGAATATTTCCATGTTTTAATTTTTGCTGGGGCTGGCTTTAGCTGGCTGATGCATTGTATCTGTGTTTGATGTCCTCACTCTTGCGGAATAGAGAGTACACATGTATGTGTGGGGGTCTGCATTTGGGGACAGAAGGGCCTATATTTGGGGACATGCAATGTAATAAGCTGCTTTTCACATTTTCCTCCATTTCCTTTGTTGTGTTTTATCTCTCATTACTCGACTGTGAACTCTCTGAGGACAGTGACCATGCCTTATATTTGTTGTTACCATATATAATATTTTAGGGCTGGTTAACGCTGTCAATATTCAATAAGTAATGGTTAAATGGATGAATATGGTAGCAAAGGCAACTCAAAGGAAAGTTAGCATTTTTTAATTTTTATATGATTTTTGGAAACAAAACATCCTATCTTTCTCCTTTTTTATCTGTACTAATTTATATTTGTTTCATCCATAGCTTTGTTCCATGGAGCTAACTTTGGATTTATTGTTCTTTAACCTCATCCTTATAAATGCCACATGATTTGTGGAAAAAAGTTTAGACTCTGAAATTAAACAGACCTGGATCTATAACTTACAGGTTGTGTGACTCTGGGCAAGGTACATAACTTCTTGGTGCCTGTTACCTCATCTGTAAAGGTGAACAATAGTGTCACCTACCTGCTGGAGCTGGCTTTGTTTTCCCTGAAGTTCAGGATGTTTTCCAACTTTTATTTTAGGTTCAGGGTGTATGTGTGCAGGTTTTTTACCTGGTATATTGTGTGATGCTGAGGTTTGAGGTACAAATCATCCCATCCACAGGTACTGAGCATAGTACCCAACAGTTAGTTATTTAAAACTTGCTTCCATCTCTCTCTAACACTCTAGTTGTCTCCAGTTTTTATTGTTGCCATCTTTATGTCCACGACTACCCAATGTTTAGCTTCCACTTATAAGTGAGAACATGTGGTATTTGGTTTTCTGTTCCTGCATTAATTGGCATGGGATAATGTCCTCTACCTGCATCTATGTTACTTCAAAGGACATAATCCCATTTTTTATGGCTGCATAGTATTCCACGATGTATATGTACCACATATTCTTCATCCAGTCCACTGTTGATAGGTACCTAGATTGATTCCATGTCTTTGCTATTGCGAATAATCCTGCAATGAACATGCTAGTGCATGTGTCTCTTTGCAAGAACAATTTGTTTTCTTTTGGCTATATATCCAGTAATAGGGTTGCTGGGTCAAATAATAGATCTGGTTTAAGTTCTTTGAGAAATCTTCAAACTGCTTTCCACAGTGGCTGAATTAATTTACACCCCCAACAACAGTGTACAAGCATTCCCTTTACTCCTCATCTTCACTGAAATCTGTTATTTGTTGACTTTTTAATAGTAGTCATTTTGACTGCTGTGAGATAGTATCTCATTGTGGTTTTGATTTGCATTTTTCTTTTGATTAGTGATGCTGTGCATTTTTTTTTATGTTTGTTGTTTGCTTGCATGTCTTCTTTTGAGAAGTGTCTCCTAATGTCACTTGTCCATTTTTAATGGAATTTTTATTTTTTTTGCTTGTTGAACTGTTTAAGTTCCTTATAGATTGACTATTAGATCTTTTCAGATGATAGTTTGAGAGTATTTTCTTCCAATTCTGTAGGTTGTCTGTTTACTCTGTTGAAAGTTTCTTTTTCTGTGCTGAAGCTCTTTAGTTTAATTAGGTCCCACTTGTCAATTTTTTTTTTTTGTTGCAGTTGCTTTTAAGGACTTAGTCATAATTTTTTTTTCCCAAGGCTGTTGTCCAAATGACATTTTCTAGGTTGTGTGTGTGTGTGTGTGTGTGTGCGTGTGTGTGTGCGTGCATGTGTGTGTGTGTATTCTTATAGTTTGAGGTGTTACATTTAATTCTGTAATCCATCATGAGTTAACTTTTGCATAGAGTGCAAGGTAGGGGTCCAGTTTTATTCTCTTCATATAGCCAGCCAGCTATTGCAGCACAATTCACAGAATAGGGAGTCCTTCTGCATTGCTTATATTTGATGACTTTATCAAAGGTCAGATGGCCATAGGTGTGTGGCTTTATTTCTGGATACTCTATCCTGTTCTACTGGTCTATGTGTCTGTTTTTGTACCAGTACCATGTTGCTTTGGTTATTGCAGCCTTACAGTATAGTTTGAAACCAGGTAATGTGATGCCTTTGGCATTGTTCTTTTTGCTTTGAATTGCTTTGGCTATTAGGATTCTTTTTTTGGTCCCACATGAATTTTATAGTAGTTTTTTCTAGTTATGTGAAAAGTGGCATTGATAGATTGATAGGAATAGTGTTAAATATATAGATCCCTTTGGGCAGTATGACCACTTTAACAATATTGATTCTTCTCATCCATGAGCATGGAATGTTTTTTCATTTATTTGTGTCATGTCTGATATCTTTCAGCAGTATTTTGTAGTTCTCCTTGTAGTTCTCCAGATCTTTTACTTCCTTGCTTAGATATACTCTTAGGTATTTTTTTTCATGGCCATTATAAATGGAATTACATTCTTGATTTGACTCTCAGCCTTAATGTTATAGGTGTATAGAAATGCTACTGATTTTTATACATTGATCTTGTATCCTGAAACTTTGCTGAAGTCATTTATTGGTCACAGGAGCCTTTTGGCAGAGTCTTTAGGGTTTTCTAGACGTAGAATCATATTTCTGCAAAGAGAGATAATTTGACTTCTTCTTTTCCTATTTGAATGACATTTATTTCTTTCTCTTGCCTGATTGCTCTAGCTAGCACTTCCAATACTATGTTAAATAGGAGTGGCGGGAGAGAGCAATCCTTGTCTTATCCCAATTTTCAAGGGGAATGGAGAGCTTTGTGAGACCTGATTAGATTGAATAATGTAAGGCATCTACTCAGACTAGGGGCTGTATAAACAGTAGGCCTTTTTACTGTCTCTGTTTCCATTCTCCTTACTCTGTTACTATTTATCCTAATTATGCCCTCTTTCTCCTATCAGCAAATGTGCATTTATAACCCTGGCTATCTGTTAGCAGCCACTAGACTGCTGGGAGTTGATGGGGAATAGAATACTCTGAAGTATCAAAATTTCACCTCATTAGAAACCCTACATCATATCACTTTGGACACTGCCAAAGGCCTTTTAAGAATAACCACATTTTGCCTCATTAAAATAATACAAGAATAAATGTGAGCTTCTAGAAAAAACTCCCCAAATTACAGAGCAAAGAGGTGGAGAGATAAATGCCATGTGAAGAATCTCAGGATGCAGCATATATTCAAATTTATTATATTTCATTGTCTCTCTCTTCATTTATTAAAGTAGATTTTAAAAAATTACCCCCACAACAGGACCATTCTCCTTAGTAGATTTAAGCTCTGTTTCACCAGTACTTTTTCTTGAAATAATTGAGTTTGCTGGAATAAACTATTCAGCTTAATATTTTTCATCTCCCTCTAATACAAATGTATTTGATTTCTATAAATCTGAGTGAGACCAGTCAGGAAATTATATGCATTTATCTTCCACAGGGTATATGAGCTATTGAGTCATGTTGTATTTATTATAGATCATGTTTGCTATTTGGCAAGATAGTTTGAATTGTTGAGAACAATATATAATACTAAGAAAACAACCAGAAAGACAAATTGAAGTAAAGTGTTCTTTATAATAAATAAGTACATAAAATATTCTGTAGTGATTCAAGCACATATTTACATATAAAATATATTGAAAATATATAATTCTGTATTATGCATTCTGTTCATTCATATGGTTCATAAACATATATATTTCTTTTATGTAAATAATATTTATATCACTTGGTTTTTTAATTTGGACCTCATGTAATATGTATATGTTTTCCTATTATATCTTTCTTCCAGCCTCAATTATGTGGATGTTTACTTGGCTTTGTGCTATTTTAATTATTTTGGCTATTGCTGGTATGAACACAATAGCAAAGACCACACCGTATACCAAATTTACGAAGAAATCTGAGGAAAGAGAGATGCCAAAGGGTCTAAAGCCATCCAGTGGCCCACCTCCACAAGAAGAAGAAACCCTCTTCACAGAAATGGCTGAAATGGCAGAACCAATCACCAAACCCTCAGCCTTGGATTCTGTGTTTGGCACTGCCACTCTCTTTCCCTTTGAAAACTTCACTCTTGACACAGCTGATTTCTTTTTGAATTGTTGTGATTGTTGTTCACCTGTACCTGGGCAGAAAGGAGAACGTGGAGACACTGGAAAGCCAGGTATTTGAAAATACAGGAAGTCATGTTTCTCACTTGTACATTGGTAGAGTCGAGAGGTAGGCTGTGGGGTGAAATTGCTCTGAGTTTCTGCTTTGTCACGCAAATGGAGACAGGTCTAGGTGTCACATTGTTACAAATGCAACTGGGTACTGTGTTGCCCAGTGTGGTAATTAATAAATATTAAAATTAAAATTGAATGAGGTAAAAAATTCGGTTCATAAATCACATTAGCCACAGTTCAGGGACTCAACAACCACTGTATTGGGCAGCATAGATGGCATTTCCATCATTGCAGACCATTCTACTGGACAGTGCGGGTGAGAGCAAAGTCAGGGATTACTGACCGCAGCATGGCGTGCTGTGGTTCTTCAAGATGGCAGGTTCATTACCAGCACCATTGTTTCATTAGTGGCTGATTTAGAAAGAGTAAATGAAGCTTCTGTTGCCTGGTAAGAATGTGTGCTGACTGATGGATTTTCTGAGTGCTATTTGTAGTTAGGATCAGAAATGGAATGGCTGTGAGGTGGAAAATAGGGCTTAGGATTCCGTTTGCTTCTCATTGAATTTCTGAGGCAGTACTGTGTCCTTGCCCAGTGATTTTCTCCATTGAACACCATGGTTATATATGTCAAGATTTCAGATGTCTATAATATATGCATAATGAATATACTCTCAGCGTTATTCTAATACATTTCAGCTTTTACATGTCATATAAAAGATAATTCAAGGTAAAGTTAAGATCAGATTGTCAATTTCAAATTCACCATTCCCTGAAGAATTTAATGTTATAAACTCAGCAATTATACATCTTCCAAGCTTTTCATTCATTTCATCCCATTGTAGGGATGTTTCAGGAAATGTGGTATTTATGTAGAGCTGCACTAAGGGGTAAAGGAGATGGGCTGTAGCTTGCACACCAAGATGTCAAGATTGCTAAAACATTATTGAAAATTTAACGAGACTGAGAATATCATATTTACCAGAAGTCTTAGTATTCTGTCTGGTTGGCAAGCTGCTTGGGGGTGAAAATCCCAAGGGTATGGTCAAGTAGACACAGCTGGTTGCTAAACTATTTGCTAAGGCTGTGAGTTCTGTAACATTAGGGCTTTTGTTTTACCCAGTGGTGGATTTAGCTGGGCTGTTCTCAGAGTTTGTTCTCTCCTCTAAATATATTTGACAAATAATTTCAAGGTATGCCAAGTTATTACCCTGCCTGGGGAGCCAATATGTCTTAGTCTGACTGGCTCTGCCACAGAGCATAGTGCTTAGGAGCTCAGAATGCACAGGCTGTCTTAGTCTTGCTTAAGGAAGCTCTTCTGCTTTGGGAAATCTTAGTCCATTCCTTGAGTCTTAGCTTAATGCCATTTTCTCAAGGAAGTCTCTCATCTCATCAATTAAGTCCTTTTACCATACCCTGCAATAAGACCTTCCTATTTTTATTTCTGTTATTAACTACAGTGTGACAATTTCTATTTATTCGTGTGGCTATTTATTCAATGTTTATGTTTCATAGACTTTCAGTTTCATGAGAGTAGGGACTGCTGGAATGTTGATGGCTGCATTCCTAACATCTTGCAGGGTGCTTGGTGTATAGAAGGACTCAGAAATAGTTAATGAATGAATGAGTAAGTGAATGAAAGGGAAATCCAAATGTTCTAGGTGTGTTTTTACTTACAATCTGAAAGTGTGGTCCACATGAGGTTAAGTGTCAGATTATCATTTTGTTCTTGTTTGATATAGTGCTGCTTCCCTGAATCATTTGATCACTGCAATGAATACAGTGACAAGTACTAATGGGCTCAATTTATCTATTCAGGTAGTACAAAACTGCAAATCAGACAAAAATATTGCCCTTAGAACTCTGTGATGATTTATTCTCACTCAGATTTTATCATTAGGTCATTGACACTTATTGATTGCAATAAAATGCTTTTTTTCCCCCTGGAACTAATAAATTTCAAAAAAAGAATTTTATGTTCTGATGTGTTTAAAATTCCATTTCTAGGCCCTAAAGGAGAGACTGGAAATTTGGGGAACCCAGGGCCACCAGGAGTTGTTGGGCCCCAAGGCCCTAAAGGCTACAAAGGAGAGAAAGGTAGGTAATTCATTCTGCATCATTTATCAGGAGAGCAACTTGCTAAGTAAATACTAGATTCTTGAAGGTGAGTCAGTTTTTAAAAATGTAAATACTTGATAAAGCACATTATATTTGATATAAACATGTTAACTTTGTAAATAGCCTATTGAGATATTTTAAACTTACCTGGGAACATTGCACATATGCATGCACACACACAGATTGTCATACAGCTTTTCCATCTCTCATTCGCCACCTGGCTGACCTAGTGACTAGCAGCCACAGAGTACAGTCTCTGGGGAAGGCTACAGAGATACCCTTCCTGTACATGTGCATGTGAGCCTACTTCCTTTGGATGCAAATAATTTTGTATCAGATGGAACAAACTAAAGCAGGCAACTCCCTAAATATTCAGTCTAGGTGGATAGTATGCCTGTGCAGGAGAATTTAACATATCCCTTGGCTCACTCTGAAATTAGAGGCACTGTCAGTGGTAGGAAGACAACTTAATTAAAACAGAAGTAATCAAGCTTACAATAGTGACATTGGGTCAGTCATTTTCTTTCACTTGGAGCTTGAGGGAGATGACCTAGATATTTATTTATACCTTGTTTACTAGCAAAGAAGATTTGTAGTTATTAGTGCCTTTGTAGCTCTTTTCCAGCTCAGAAATTCTGTAATTCCATAGGTGTATCCATAAAGAAGGCTTTCTGTCCCAGGAAATCCCTGGTTCTGTAAGTGCTTAAAGGTACCAAAGGAAGGCTACAGATTCACTAGGATATTTAGAAATTCCTCAGTGAATACCAGCAGCCTGTAGAAATACCATCTATCCATCAAGTTAAATGTTTTAGCCTCAGTGTCACATGTCAAAAGACCTAATGCTGTCTATACATCACCCTCCACATGGCTCAGGAACTGCCTAACTCATTTCTGGTAGAACATTCAGTGAAGTAATTACTCAAAAAAGATGCTAAGGGAAGAGAGAGCTACTTCACACTTGTCAGTTACATGATTTTCATTCTTGGAAACATTTAATCCTTTTGTGCCTGAATTATGTTAGCAGAAAACCTTGTGAAATAAAGATGAGTGATGAACCTCCCCAGTGATTCATACATTTGGGAAGCTAGACTTCTGGAAATAGAAGAAAAAATAGGGAAGTGCAATAAAATAAGTTTCTTAAGAATATACTTTGATGAAGATCAAAAGTAGAAATTCCTTTGGCCGGTCTTTATAAAGTAGCAACTCTACTTTCCTTTCACTTCCAGACTTAGCTTGGACTCTTGGTTAAGATAGAAAGTTAGAAAAAAAGATGAGTTGAATGACTGCATTCTAGTTAATCACTACCTGGTTGAGTAAATTAGGGGAAGCAATTAAGCTCTTTAAAGGAACTCTAGAACTGGTACGGCTCTGTGTGGTGAAGGTTGGTATTTGAGTTATTGGCAAAAACTAGAAATAGAATTGGCTCTTCACTTCCATTTAGGGCGGGTTCCCTCAAAATGCATTCAGTTATTTTCTTAACGGCCTATGGTTTTATTTCCAAATTTTGCATTTTATGCAGAATAGCAACTTAGAAAACTGCTGAATGACCTATGGTGGGATTTCTCTAGTTGGTCTTGTGAAACTGGGAAGAGTCTATTCTCATGACTTTTAATTTGGCTTAAGATTAATTTTAATTCCTGACAAAAATAAAACAAAAGATGTCAGTTATATCATAAGCAATATAGATTGCAAATTGATACCAACCAATGTCATATGTAATTGTATTTGACTCTGTCCAAATTTTTAAATTTTTTCATACCTCAGTTTCTTTTGTTGATAAAATAATTATAAAAGTATCTGCTCTCCTTTTCTTGAAGGGCAGATGCTATAAATTTTTGTAAATTTAGAATTTTTCAATTGATTAAATGTGTTATGCTATATGAAGCTGTGTTACAGAAGAGTGTTAATGTGTTAATGTCAAGTAAAAATTATATTAAATTAAAGATTGGGTTAAGTAAAAAAAAAAGGTAAGAGCTTCCAACAATATCCATGCAAAGTAAATGTCTAATAAAAGTGAGATATTATTAATACTATTATTATTGTTACAATCTTTTATAGTTGAAATCAATTCAGTGTGACAACTATAATAAGATGGGCTTTTAGTAAGGCCCAATATAAAAATATATTTTATGGTAATATGACAAATATCTGAAAATCCAGATATTTTCCATTTTTTCACCCATGAATTCCTACATTTCTATACTTTGTCCAAAATGTATATAAAAGTATTTCAACACAAAATGGAAATTGGCTTTTTCTTGATGCTCTATATAAAGAACATTTTTTTCCTGGACTATTTTTTGGTTATCATTAGTTTTAGCAGGATGTAGTGCCCTGTGTGCCCTGTGTTTAAACTTGTAGGGAGCATGACATTATTTCAAGGCATTTTGGCCTAAAAAGAAGGTATTCTAACTGTTATTCAAAATTCATATTGGGAAAAACATAAATACATACATATATAATACAAGCAGAATGTCATGAGTTTTATGAGAGGTTTGAAGAGCCATGGAAATGCTGAGGGCACAGATAAATTCCATTTGAAGGGATCACTGCCTCCAGATCTCTTTTAAATAGTTTACCATCAGTTGAAGTTAATTATTCCTAATGACCCTCAATTCATTCTTTCTTTCTCTTTCTTTCTTTCCTTCTTTCTTTCTTTTCTTTTCCTTTTCTTTTCTTTTCTTTTCTTTTCTTTTCTTTCTTTTCTTTTCTTTTCTTTTCTTTTCTTTTCTTTTCTTTTCTTTCTCTTTCTTTCTTTTTTAAGACAGAGTCTCACTCTGTCACCCAGGCTGAAGTGCAGTGGCATGACCTTGGCTCACTGCAACCTCCAACTCCCCAGCTCAAGTGATTCTTATGCCTCAGCCTCCCGAATAGCTGGGATTACAGATGCACACCACCACAACCTGCTAATTTTTTGTATTTTTAGTAGAGACGGGGTTTCATCATGTTGGTCAGGCTGGTCTCGAACTCCTGGCCTCAGGTGATCCACCCACCTCGGCCTCCCACAGTGTTGGGATTACAGGCATGAGCCTCTGCGCCCAGTCTACATTCTTTTTTCACACTATTTTACCTTTAACCCATTTTGGTTAAGGAAAACACTGGAATGTGACACAATTGTGAGAAGAATATTAGATATATCATAAATGATGTAGTTGATAAGTTAATCTTGGTATCATTTTAAGGGCTCAAAGGAGAACGTGGGGACCAAGGAATTCCAGGATACCCAGGAAAACCTGGAGCACAAGGTAGAGCATGAAATATATCTACTGTGAACAGTCATATGTGCAGTATAGCCCTTCATTCTCTCCTGTTTGTACTTAAAATTATCAGAGAGGTAAACTGAAAATACAAATTACTGTTATTCTTCTAAGAATTCAGTGTACTGACTTGATGAAGGAGCACTGGTCTAGGAATTTGGAGACCAGGTAATAGTATCTGTGCTCTGCTTCTTTCTCTAGCTGCCAATGGAAAATAAAAATCCCTGACTCGTTCTGGGTCTGTTTCCTTGCCAATAAGATTTAGGCTTGAATGGACAATGTAGGGATTTAGGAGAATACCTGGGTTAGGCCAAAATGCAAAGGGTAATGGAATACAATGAACAAGTACAGTCCTAATATTCTTTATTATCTTAAAAGTGAAAAAAAAAAGAACTAGATATATGTCATCTGAATATAAGCGACTGTTTCTTAGAAGCGTTAACAATTCCCCTTCTATGAGCATGATATAATATAAACTGTTCATTGTCAGAGCCTCCTAGGCACAGGTATTACTGAGGCAAGAACCAGGTTTCCAGGTCCTAATTAGTAGTTTTCTTTCTACTTTTTTGAGCTCTGTGGTAATAGCATGCTGTTTATAGCCTATGTGATCCTTAAACGTTATTTTAATTTTCCATTTCAGGTGAACTTGGCCCTAAGGGAGATAAAGGAAACGCTGGTTTGGCAGGTGTGAAAGGACAAAAAGGCTCCAAGGGAGACACATGTGGGAATTGTACCAAAGGCGAAAAAGGAGACCAAGGGGCTATGGGCTCACCGGGCCTGCACGGAGGGCCTGGCACCAAGGGAGAGAAGGGGGAGATGGGGGAGAAAGGCTACTGCAGAGATTCTGGGGAGAAAGGAGGAAAAGGACAGAAAGGTGAGGCAGGTATAAAAGGAGAAAAAGGTTACAAAGGGGACAGTGGAGTGGAAGGCAAAAGTGGTCACAGTGGTCTGCCTGGGGCCAAAGGTGATCCAGGGGTTAAAGGAGAAAAGGGAGAGTTAGGTCCTCCTGGTCTCCTGGGACCTACTGGGCCAAAGGGTGACATTGGCAGTAAAGGGGTCCGAGGCCCCATTGGGAAGAAGGGCTCTCGGGGCTTTAAAGGCTCCAAGGGTGAGGTGGCTAGAGTGCCACAGTCAGCTTTCAGTGCTGCTTTGTCAAAGCCTTTCCCTCCTCCAAACATCCCCATCAAATTTGACAAGGTTCTCTATAATGACCAAGGGAGTTACAGTCCTGTCACTGGGAAGTTTAACTGCTCTATTCCTGGGACATATGTTTTTTCCTACCATGTAACTGTGAGGGGCCGACCTGCTCGAATCAGTCTGGTGGCCCAGAATAAGAGGCAGTTCAAGTCCAGAGAAACTCTGTATGGTCAGGAAATAGACCAGGCATCTCTCGTCATTATCTTGAAATTAAGTGCAGGAGACCAAGTCTGGCTTGAAGTGTCAAAAGATTGGAATGGGGTGTATGTCAGTGCTGAGGATGACAGCATTTTTACTGGGTTTCTTTTGTACCCAAAGGAAACTTCTGGAATTTCACCATAAGTTTATGTCTTCAATTTCATAGTTTAGATTTAGTGGAATAGGTCAATTAACATAGACTAGTGCTATTAAAAAAAAACTTCAATTTTTTCAAGACTATAAAAATAATGCAGAATTTTTTTAAAAAAATGTCTCTTGAATTGTTATTTCTATTTTAAGGCACCTCCTTTAAAAATACTTATATATATTTCAGAACATATGTCTAGTAACTTTGTAGCTAGGCTTTAAAATTTAGCATTATAATATCAGCATTATTCATGCCATTTAAGTATAATAATAATATCTGTATACAAAATATGAATGAGATTTATAGTTAATAAATATGTTCTTACTAAATATCTTCTATATCTCAGATAAATGTATGTCACTTCTTTTTGTGTAAATTGCATAGTATGACAGCAAGTTTTTGACTCTCTTGGATGGGTTGCCTTCTGACAAAATGGAACTCCTCTCATGTTGGTTTAATTCATGGAGATGACAGAAAGAGTGGCAAAGACTAGCTAAAGGATATTTAAAATTTATCAGTGTCTAAAGGTTTGCTCACAAAACTTGTATTATATGGACTTGTGTGTTGGGTAAAATGTAAGAAAAAGTTGATAATCATAGTGAAGATGAAATCATTAATCAAATTATTGTGCTTAGAAGAACTGAATGTCCCCAAAAGAATAAAATGAAATCATTATTGATTTGAATGTTTGCCTTTTCTTCATGATAGAACATTTAATTAGGATAAATTCTTTGGCATCATTATTATAATCTCTATAATAATTAATTCTACTTATTCAGTGATAACATTGCTGGAGCAGGTGGGGATTTGGGAGTTAATTTGCAATGCAAATGTATAGTAATTGTGAATATTTTTTGATTATTCAGTGGTTTCATTTTTGTTGTTTCTTTTCTTTTTTTTGAGACGTGATCTTGCTCTACCACCCAAGCTAGAGTGCAGTGGAGTGATTCTCACTCACTGTATCCTCAACCTCCTTTGTCCAAGAATTCCTCCCACCTTCTTAGCCTCTCAAGTACCTGGGACCACAGGCCTTTGTCACATGCTTGGCTAACTTATTTTTATTATTTTATTTTTATATAGATGGAACCTCCCTATATTACCCAGGCTGGTCTTAAACTCCTGGGCTCAAGCAATCCTCCTGCCTTGTTCTCCCAGAGTGTTGGGATTATAAGTGTGAACCACTGCAGCTGGCTGGTTTCATTTTCTAAAAAGCAAATTTATTGAATCCAAATTGAATTTGGTTCCACGAAGGCAGAGTTACGCAGATTTGCAAATCTTGGTGCATCAAGACAGGGAGTGGGTGATAGAAAACTTTCTGGTGTTTGCCTACTTTGTTGCACTGCCTACTTTGGCAAACACCATTCACTTTTGAGGCTCTCACTCATATACACACACACACACACACACACACGTATATACACATATATACATATGTATACACATATATACCTATATGTATCATACATATATAATGTATATGATACCATGTGTATGATATATATGTATGATACATAATATATGTATATGATATATGTATGATACATATAGGTATATGATATATGTATGTATGATACATATAGGTATATGATATATGTATGTATGATACATATAGGTATATATACATACATGCATGTATAAATGTACTCATATACATGCATACACATATCATATACATATATCATGTATCACACACATATATACATGTATATATGTCTATATGAGTACATATGTATGTATATATGTATATATGAGTATAAATATATACATGTATGATACATACATGTATCACTCATATATACATACATATGTATATGTATATATGAGTGAGAGCCTCAAAAGTGAATGTTTATATATATATATGTTTCTCAAATTATATTCAGAGGAATAGCATTTCTGGAAGTTGTTATGAAGTATTGGAAAAGAGTGGTTTCTGCATCAAACAAATATTGGAAGTACTATATTCTATCTTCCTGTTGAAGATTTATGAAGCACATTAGTGTAGTCTCAGATGTTCCCACAGAAAATAAGTTTGTTTAATTTTGTTTATCCAATGATTCTGTTTATTTTGGATCTAGAACTGATCATGTAACACACTGTGAAGGGGCATTTTGTAGTATATCCATTTTGGAAATGTTGCATTAGTTTCTCATTTAAGGATCCAGTGGGGATAAAGTTAACTCCTGACATTTCTCCCTTTCTTCAGCAGCTCTTCCCTGTTTAGAATGAAATATTGCTTTAGTTGTGGCTGTGCTTATATTTGTCAGAGGGAGAATAAAATAACTTGCAAGTGATTTAAAAAGTGATGCTTACACTTAAAATTTTTTGTTTTTCCAATTAGCATTGAATAATAATGAAATTCAGGAAGAGTTTTGTCTC
>NW_016107417.1:5204654-5281299 GCF_001604975.1 Cebus imitator | reverse complement strand
TTCATATGTTCTTATGTTTATTTTTTTCTTTACATCATCTCTATGAGTGGATTGGAGCAATTTGGGGAAGCTGAGAGACAAGCAGCCTAGGAAGAGAGAAGAAAAACCCATACCACAGGATGTGATACAAAAGAGAACCAGGCAGAGCACCAGTAGGAGTACAACAATTCATGTGTAAGATTTAGGGTATCTGTTAGCATCTTACACTAGTGTTTGTGGTAGACATTTCATAGGAAATCTGGAGTTAAGAGCTCAGGGTTAGGATCCAGGAGGAGTAGTTGATTATGAGTTCTTTTCAGGGCATCCTGAAATTTGTTATTCTCTGCTAGTGGCTTTGGGAGGGAGGTTCAAGGTTCTTCATGCCATTTTCTGCTATGAAGGTGGAGAACTGGACAACTGAGTATTCCCTTCTTTCAACAATAACATATCTTCCATCTTGTCAAAAGTAGAAAAATCAAGAAAAGTAGAAGAAAAGTAGAAAATTCAAATCCCATCGCAAGGATTTGAAGACAATCCCTACCCTTTTTCTACCCTGATGACTACCAAATAAACACACCCGAATGCCAGCCCTGAGTACTAAACTGCTTAAACTGCTCAGAGTGAAATGGACATTCCAAGCTTAACGTGGCAAAATCAAGCTGATCCTCCTGCATCCTATCTTAACTCACATAATACAAGTTCTGTTTAACTGTTCAGGCCAAAAACCTTGTGACATTTTATTTTTCTCTTTTTTACTTAATCTGTCAGGTAATCCTTTTGGAGCTTTCTTCAGAATGTGTACAGAGTTTGAGGAATAGTACTGCTTCACTGCCACATCCTGGGTCAAACTACGGCCAACTATAGCAATAACTTTGCAACAGCATTCCTCTAACATATAAGAGATCCAAGGCTCAAATGCAAGTGTAGCCAACATACCACAAGTTGAAATATGAAATATTTAAAGCTTATAAGTGAAGCTAACAAATGTTTATTTAAAATATCTTCTATCCTTCTACTTTGAAATATAAGCCTTTGTGTTGAAAAAAATAAATAAAATTGTGGCTTTTTTTGACTTACAGTAAACAAAATATCAAAGGTGACTTAATTACTCTGGTGTATGTCTAGGTGTCCTAGTGATAGGCAGGTGAAATTTGAATGAGTAATAAGACAAAAACATTCATTCATAAATTACTCTATATTTATCCCATAGATGTTATTTTTAAAACTTAATTTCAGAAAAAAATATGATATGTTTTGTAATCAGGCTTTCCATACGATACATGTTCTGTTGACAGTTTTGTCAAATTTGAGCCCCTTTGTTGAGTCATTGTATTTCTTAGTTAATTTCTGTTTAGAGAGGTTTCTCAGCTGAATTGGCAATAAGACTTGAAAATACAGTAGTAATTTTATGATTAAGTTTGGTTCAAAGTGTAAGATGGGTTGCATAAGATGCATTATTACTATTGAAGACAATACTGCAAAATATTAAAATTTTATTATATAAACCAATGATCACTTATATTGCCATTTCATCATCTCTTAAAACACTATTTTAGAACCTATATTCATTATAAATTTTCCGTCTAGACCTGCATTAAAACAAATTTGGGTGATATGAATTCTTATCTTTTAGCCATTAAATGTGCAACTTTTGCAGATGCCATGTAGTTCACGAGAATCTCAAGAATAGTAAAATGAAACACAAAGAGAAAGCAAGAAAATAAATGCCCAGCACAATTGATATATAACAGCGACCCTTGTCACTGTTACCTATGGTATTTGTGGTCCCCAAAAGGAAGGACTTGATAAGTTAAGATGCATTTCTCTTAATCAAGCCTACCCATTGCTCAATTCTTTCCATGCCACATCCATGATTGTAGCAGTACAACCCAGTAAATCTGATGGTGTTTGGAGGCGGTCACCTTTTGTTTGATGTGCAGAGGGTAAGCAGCACGGAGATGAGTTTCTCAGGGTTCCTGAAGGGTGTTAGTCATAGGAACACATATTAAAGATTACAGATTGTACCAAGCCAGAACTAAACCCTTATCTCTAATCAAGGTGCTCTGAGTACTATAATAAATTTACACATTGTGCACTTGTTTTATGAAGAACTCTTTAAAACATTGGTGTATGGCAGGGCCCCACTGGCATATATCTAAAGGCAGTATTGCCCATTTATGCCTTGAAAAAAAATTATTAATTTTTTTATTTTGAGGTGGGGTCCCGCTTTGTCAACCAGGCTGGAGTGCAGTGGTGCTCACCTGGCTCACTGCAGCCTCACCTCCTAGGCTCAAGTGATCCTTCTGCTTCAGCCTCCTGAGTAGCTGGGAATAAAGATTCCTCCCACCACTCCAGGTTTATTTCGGCTTTTGACCCCTTTGATCAAAGCAATCCTGTTAAAAAAAAAAGTGGCTCATCTTACCTTTCTGTGCAGAGCCTCTTGAAGCTGGCATCTCATCCAAAGTAGTCGTTAAATCCTCATTGTGGCCAGAAAGCCTCCCTGTGATCTGGCCCCATGCGTCCCCTCTGTCTTTGCCTCCTGCCTTCTCCTCCACCCTTGCTCTGGACATTGGCCTCAACCCTTTTCAAATTCACCAGGCATTTTTTTACTCAGTACTTCATATGCGCCATTCTATCTAGATGGCTCTGACTTCAGGCAATGGTGTATCTGGCTTTTCCTCTTTCAAACCTTTATTCAAATACCTTTTAGGGTGAGGCTTTCTTGGACCATTTGATTTTAAATTGCAATTCCCCTTCCCTGACCCTTGACCCTGCTTTATTATTTATCTGTAGCACTCATCACTGTCTATTATGTTATGTATTTCATGTATTGTTCTTGTTAATCTTCTGTCTTCTCACTAGAAAGTAAGTTCCACCAGGCCAGGGAGTTTTGCCTGTTTATTGTTCCATCCCTAGGGCCGGCATATTAAATATGTGTTAAATGAATCCAGATTGATAGGGTCCAAACGGATGTGAAGGTTGTAGATATCTCCACAAGGTGGTGCTCACAGATTATTTTTGCTTTTGGTTTCCATTTTCGTTAATAATAAAAACAATCCCTAAAGTCCTAGTCTGTTACAAAGTAAATAAAATTTGGTGACTTGGATTTCAAAATTAAGAACCTGATTTCATAAAATACCATGTTTTATGTTTCAGTGTTTCAGAGAGTTACACTTTTTTTTTTTTTTTTTTCTTGTTGGGACATAGGACTATTGGGCAGTTTTACAGTTGCTATGAGAAACTTACAACTTTGGAAGGAGACCACGTCTCCTGTCATCTGGATAAGATGCTCTTGAATGGATTCCCAGTCCATGTTTATTTCCTTCCCCAGTATAAAATGGGTCATTCTGAGTCCTGGTATAGAATATACTCTATAACTGTAAGCCCACTTACAAAAGAGTTTTTAAATGAGACAAGAAGCCTAGTAGTGTTTAAGAATGCTGTAATGCTTGGAAAAAGAACTCAAGGAGAAGGAAAACTGAGAGCAATACAGCTCTCAATGACAGACGTGGGTGGGGTAAGTAGGAGAGAGAGACATTGGAGACTATGGAGCAGTAATAAGTGCTATTTCCTGGGTCCTAACAATGTTTCAGGCAGGACAATATGTGTTTAAGATGCTCTAAGTGATATGTAGCACACAGGGAGACTGAAGCATGGATCTGTTCACAATGTGCCAAAGAACACCCATCTGGGAGGTGGTGGGACCATGGGCCCAGACAGTCTGAATCTGGTGCTCACCTTCTTAACCAATGTAGTAGGGCAGAGTTTACTAAAAAGCTTGATTGGCGAAAGACTGGTAAAATGCTAACCACCTACTTTTTCATGGCTAGTCCTCCAATTGGGAAAAGGAATCAGAAAGGGGAAGATAATCCACTGATTATCTCAGCAGCAGATGCCAGAGTGAGTCTCATGTAAAACTGCAGATGAAACCAGTGGGCTTTGCCAGTAAGGAAGATGTTAGGTGGACGCTTGCATCAGCCTAGTGTACCATCCCTGTGAATTTGGTGTAAAAATTTAGTAGCACTTAATTGTTCTGAGAACTAGAATGAAAGCACATTTCTTTCGTTTGAGGTATAATCATCATGTTGAGTCTTGTAGAGATGGCATGAGATATTTACATATACATAGTCCTTCTTTCTGCAGTAGGAAATGGACTGGGTGGCATCTACCTTATCCTGAGCTTATAGGACTGACTATATAATCGGGCAGAAGATGAAAAATACAATGAAAAAATATGAAGCAGAGGAGGGGGTGGTGGAGCATTGAGAGTAGGGGGAAGTGAGAAAGTTTAAAATGAGAATCACAACAAGCCTCATTGAGAATGTAATATTTGAGCCAAGATATGAAGAAAGCAAAAATCAAGTCATATGAATATCTGAAAAAAGAGAGAGAACAGAAGACCAAGGTAGGAGGTTGCCTGGCAAGGAAGCCAGTGTGTTATTGTCAGTGTGAGCAAAGGCACAGGATGTGGGGGTGAGGTCCAAGGGGTAATGGGGTCAGACTGTGTAGGACTTTTAGGTAACTATAAGGACTTGGGCTCTTACTCTGAGTTTGGAAGATGTGGAGATGACCAGATCCCTCTCAAGGAAAGACTAAATGCCCTATTGTGGGAATGTGGTTGGCAGCAGGCTCCAGATGTTAGTGCCTTTAAGAGCTGTCTCAGCTGCAGACCTGCCTCATTCAAAGTTATGCCCTTCCTAGGACAGTCCAAATCTGGTAACTTGGCAAGTTGGGTATATAAGGTCTGACCATTTCGGCTCTTCAAGATCACTTTTACAGGCCATGTTTGCTCTCTGCTGGTTGGCCAATGCTCTGCCAGGCCTTACTGTAGCTCAACTTCTTCCCTGCCCGATACTACCCAATTCTGCCTCCTCTTCTTTCCTTTCACAGGGAATCTGTGAACATCTTGAACTTCAAACACTATCTCTACATCTGCCTCTGGAGATGCAGCTGGTGACGATGAGATGTAAAATGTAAGAGAAAGTGGTCGAAGGTACAATTTTGTGGACTGCTTGTTTGTTCCCTTCTCCCTGACCTCTCCTTTGCTCTGCACCAGAGCTGAAAGAATAAATGAATACATTAATTTTGTTGGAAAATGTTGGCCTGACGTTTGACTCCAAAGAACCTCTGTTGTCTGACTATAGCGGTTGACACCACAGACTCAAGAACAAGATGTACCTAGCTAGAATTTCATTTACTGGTGTTACAAGTTGGGCAAGACACTGAGTTTCTGCACCTCAGTTTCTTCACCTATAAAATAAGATTTTAATACAATAAAGGAGTTCATGATTACAAAACTCTTAGAATTGTGTCTGGCACATAGTAAGTGTAAGACAGGTGTTTGTTTAATAAATAAGAAAGCTAGTTTTACTCAAGTCAAATGTCAGAAAGAAGGCAGTTTGTATAAGGCATTTGTCGAACTTCTTTTCAGAGACACATATGTATGAGTTTTTCAGCTGATGGATTTATGATTGTTGGGGGAGGCAAAATCAGAACTGATTTGGGCTCAGCGTAGGATCAAAGGTGATAGTGTTGATTGAATTGTAGCTTTTCATTTAATCAAGGCCTTCCCATAGAGCATCTAAATTATAGACATAAAACTAGCATGGTTTATAAAGGATACATGAAAAGAAAGTGTCACTTTTTTGAAATGAAATTGATATTTACTTGTTCTTCAAAATCACTATTTGTAGAGTTTATATACCAAAGTGCATAGATTTGCCTTCATATTTAGGCACCAGGGTCACTGTCTTGAATTGTCACGCTGACCACATGCTTTTTAGACACCCGAACAAGACACTGAAAGAGGGCCCACCTAAAGATGGATATTCTGCTGATCTTAAAGGTAATGACAGTGACAAATGAGACCTCCCAGTGGACCATAGCGAGGGTTAGCAGCAGGAAATTGCATTGGCTCAGTGATTAAGGCAACATCAGCAGTCAGAAGACAGCAGCAGGGCAGGTGGCCTTGGTCTTGCTGCTGTCTCATCTGATCCATCTCACAGGGTGGTGAGTCTGAGATGTGTCTGCCTGGCCTGCAAACACAATCTTCCCCTGCTTCCCCCAACTTTTTTTTTTTTTTAAATAAATGAACAACAAGAAATTTGGAACATCCAGATTATTCAATGTCAGAGCTATTGCCAAAGCAGCACGCCCACTCTCCTCAGATATTGAATGCAAGTTAAAATTGCCTCTGGCAAAAGGTTTCGTGAAGGCCTTCCTCATTCATTTTAATTCAAGAAAAATTAATGAGCACCTACTATGTACCAGGCACTAGGCTTAATGCCAGGGATACGAAGATAAATGAGATAATTTCTTTTCTTCAGGGAAGTCACAGTTGAATGAAAGAGGCAACTAAGTAACAGCAATGGTTGTTCCATCTTTTTTGTCTCATGGATGGACAAGGACCTAAATGCCATGGCAATTATAGGAGAAATTGAGAAAACACTTGATCTAGTAAGTTGGTTGATTGATGTTCTCATTTTAACAACTCCAAAGAGTATTAAGCAAGAATTTATTTCAAAATGTTCTGCCTCAGCAGAAGAAAAATGGCGAATAAAAATTCTAAGAACAACATTTTCACAATTGGGTGTTACCATGTGGGACTCTAAATCTTCTTTCTAAGACCTAGGATTGATAAGGAGAGAGAAGACTAAAGAACTCTATGGGGAAATTAGAATTTGAAACCTGGCAGAGTCAAGGACCAAAGTAGGCAGAGGCATTACTGTAGCTCTCACCTGAGCCTAGAAAAATCTCAATAATTACCTCACCCGCTCCTTTTGAGGGAAGAGAATCTAAAGCTTGTATTCTGTAACTCAAAGTATGTGGCTAAAGGACCCACAGACTATATCATTCACATTTCCATCAAAGAGTTCTGATTTAAAAATGAAATAAATTTTTGGGGACATGATATATCAACAGAAAAAACACAAATATTAAATGTATAGCTCAATGAGTCTAAACATATGACTATGTCCATTAAACTATGACCATATCATTATATGGCAATTTTCCAGTACCTAGAAGGCTTCTTGTGCCCATTTCCAGTTAAATTTCCCACCCCAGAAACATAGCCACTACTCTGATTTCTATTACCGTAGGCTAATCTTGCATGTTTCTGAACTTTTTATAAATGAAATCATGCTCTTTCACATCTGGCTTTCTTCAACATTCTGCCTGGGAGATCATCCATGTTATTGTGTATGTAGATCAATAGTATTTAGGATGTTGAACATCTGATTGGTCATGCTGACTGGCCATTTGTGTATCTTCTTTTATGAAGTGGCAGCTCAATATTTTGGCCCAATTTTATTGGATTGTCAGTCCCTTTCTTTTTGACGTATAGGAGTTCTTTAGATTACCTCCATACAAGACTCTTGTGTTTTAATTTACTTCTCTTGTTTTCTCCAAATAGCTTAAGTTTGTTCCCTGAATCATCTTCTCCCTTTCATTCATTTCCCTCAAGTTTCCAACTTTCGAACTTAAGCTTCCCTGCTGGCGTTCTACCTTTGAAGACCCCAAATCTGGATCCAAAAAAGTGAGTTAGATGTGATTGACTGAAAATCCTTTTTAAATTTTATCCTCTAGTATTTATCTTTTAAAATGAAATAAAGGCAAAAGATAGAATATCTGATGATGGAATTTCAGGAGTTAGAAAACTGGTGGATATTTGTTTTTTTAGGGAGATCAGGAAACAAGAATGACCAGTGAAAGGTACATTTTGTATCTCTCAAATCCAACTATGCTGTCATTTCTTAATTTTTTTTTTAAATTTTGGATAATTAGCTTTAAGAGATGGGATGTTGAACAAAGAAAAAAAATTATTCATCAATGAAACATTGCTTCATTAAAATGAAAAGATTAAGGGTTCTATGGCTATTCCTGCGTCACTGGTTTCAGGACTATTTCAAATGACTGACCATTAGTGTCTTACCACCAGTCTGAGAATCTCATGGTGCAATATTCTAGGAAGATTTGTTACCTTAGAAACAGGTTCTAATATTGCAATAATGATCTAGAAAATCACAAAGCATGCCTAAGAAGTTAGCAAATAGTATTAAATTGGGAAGTGGAGCCAAATATTTTTTGGGCAGGAAAATTATTTAAGACGCCCTTGAATATGAGGGTAAAAATCCCCAGAAAGAATAAGAAAAAACATTAGTGAAGCAATTTATGTGGTAAGAGAGAGTTAAATTAGTGGGGAAAAAAAGGTAAAATTTCCAGTACCTCCCAGGTGCTTCCGTAAGTACCCGGAAGGCTTCTTGTGCTCACTTCCAGTTAGATTACTTCACCCCACAAACATAGCCACCACTCTGATTTCTATTACCATAGATTAATTTTTGACGTTCTTGAACTTTTGTAAATGGAATCATGCAGTTGCTTTCATGTCTGGCCTCTTTCCTTAACATTCTGTTTGAGAGAACTTCCATGTCGTTGTGTAGATCATCAGTACTTAAGATGTTGAACATCTTATTGGTCACATGGATTGGCCAAATCCAAGTAGTTTCTGCTCATCTTCAAGCTGAGACTATGCTTGAAAATAAAACATAGTTTGGATTCCAGCCTAAGCAAGCAGGGTATTAGTCCTCACGCTAAAAGCAGCTCTCAGATTTGTGAATCTCAGTCTGTTTTTGCCACAAATATTTTACTTCTCCAATATTTATTGGTCAATTTCTGGCAGGTGTTATGACAGATCATACAATTTCGTAAAATCAGCAATTGAGGTATTTATTAATTATAATATGAGAACACAAGAGAGGCTGAAGTCAGTCTAGGAGTATTAGGGGAGCTTTTGTGTTTATTTATCCATATATTAAATATTTATTGAATGCCTACCTCATGCCAATCATGCCAGATGTTGAAAACACTGCTTTGAACAAGACAGATATGCCTTTGCCTTAATGGAGCTACAATTTCAGTGAGAAAGAGAGGAGATGACATTAAAGGAGATGTTGAAGGATCCATTAAGTCCTTATCATGTGAAAAAGCAAGGAGTGTCACTGCCAGTAGAGGTTCCTATAGGAAGAATTACAGAATTTGGGAAGAGGTTGATACATTTAAAGAAACTACAGATAGTGGGATATGGCTGGAATCACGACAAAGAACAAGTAGAGTGGATTCTTCCCAAAATGTTGCATTTAAAATCTACCACTGGCTAGCTAGCTAGAGCTATCTGTCTGTCTATCTATTTGTCTATTTATCTGTCTATCTATCTATCAATCTATCATCTATCTGTCTGCCTATCTATCTATCTATCTATCTGCCTATCTATCAATCATCTATCTGTCTGCCTGTCTATCTGCCTATCTATCTATCATCTATCTGCCTATCTATCTATCTACCTACCTACCTATCTATCATCTATCTGTCATCTGTCTCACCTGTTCTGTGCATGATACTGAAAAGCACTGGGGGAATTCATAGAGAGAGGAATGTGGCAGGGCCTCTATCCTTAAAAGTACATCTAGTAGAATGTAGAAACCTCATACTCAAATGATATCATTAGGGTGAGAGAAGCTGAGGGATGGATTAAAATGAAAGGAGCTAGGTTCAGCATTCAATTTGGCTCTATGACATTATGAAATAGGATTTTGAACTTTTAATAGAGATTTCCCTTTCCTTACACTCAGGTGTTCAACAGTGGTTTTGGGCTGTTCAGCTCTACCAAGAAGTGTCAGAACAGAGAAAAAGACAAGCCTGGTAAGATGTCAAGAACAAAATGGCTCTTTGGGTTTCCAACGGACTGTTTTTTGGTCAAATAACATTTATGTGTTAGGTTCAAAAGGGCCAGTGTAGGGTTACATTTATTATACCTTCTTAAATGCCTTTCAGAAGCATTGGGTACATACCAGCTCTTTCTGTAGTAACAAACAACCTTCAAATTGCAATGGCTGACAATGAGAGACATTTTTTCTCACTCATTTGTTTACAAGTTGGTTATAGTTTTGCTCAGCTCTGCTTGGTTCTCCTGGACTGGGCTCTGGGACGTGAAGTGGCGTCAGGTCTGTACTATGTATCCTTTAATTCTGGGACCTAGGTGGAAGACCTAGGTGGCAGAGGGCTGAAGCTTAAGCAAACAGCAGAAACTTGCAAAGCCTCTGAAAGTTTCTGCTTGGTCATAATATAAGACATATTCACTCATATTCCATTTCTAAAACAAGTCTTGTGACCAAACCCATAACTGGGCTGAAAAGTATGTCTCTTTTCATGGGTCAAGGGTAAGAGAAAGTAGCATAAGTGTTTGCCAATCAGTACAATCTACCATGAAGTATGTATTTATGCACTTGTTTGTAAAATAACTTCTACAAATAAACTAAAATATCTCTCAGAAATGTTGGATCAAAAGCTATTAGAAAACACCACATTTCAAAGAAAATGTTCTAAGGTTGTCTTTCATGTTCCACTAGGAGAATTGATAGAAGTTGATACCTAATAATGATATAAAATACTTGACTTGGAGTAAGATTGCTATGGGATGAAAATCAAATTCGGGCTATGAAAATTTAGCGATATCTATTCGTAAGAACTATTTTTGCAGTTATTCATTAATTTAGAATTGATGTGACAATATTAATCACTCAGGTATTAGAGTGACCCATGGATCTTTACACATGGAAATACATGTTTTTCGGGGAGAGCTGGGATGGGGTGGGGGAGATGGCAAATGTTTTATAATGTAGTCTAATTGCTATGTTAATGACACAATCTTTATGTTTGTTTGATTGAACAGTGTGTGTTTCTTACAAGTGCTTTCCCCTGCAAATTCAGGTGATATATTGCTGTGGTTTGTACTCCAACAAATGACAGAAGTAGTCATTTTCTCTGTGTTTGAAAAGCATAAATCAGTCCTTGCAATGGGACTGTCTGATATATGAACATCTAAGTTAAACTTGGTTATAGAATTATGAGTTAAACTTAGAACAATTTAAAGGCAGTGTATTTTGTGTGGATATTTAAGTGGCTGTAGGACATTACATGGCATGATGAAAGCATCACATTTTCTGTTCCTTTTTGTACTTTTATGCTTTCTGCTGATATTAGATGTTGCTTGTAGTGTACAATGATGATTATTTCATATTATTATTCACACTTCTGCAGCTTCACTGAGCACTACTTAAAACCAAGCCATTGAGCAATTTCAATAGACTTCGAGATCACAATGTACTTCTCTAATTAAGAAGTATTACTGTGTACCATGCTTAGACAGACCTGCAATTCAGCACAAGGCAGCTCATCCTGTTATGGGGTTAGATTAATTCTGTTTTTAAATACAGATGATGTAAAACATTCCTGGAGAAAACCACTTTTCAGTTTTCTTGGAGCGACTATGAAGTTGGTGAGGGGATAGAACAAAAAAGAGAAAATAAGTTTGATCTTCTATCTAATGAGGGAAATTAAAGCCCTCATTAAGAAATTATTAAGAGGTCTTTGGGATCCAGCTGCATTTCTTTTTCCATCCTCATTTGGGTTTTGGCTTTTTGTAGTAGTTAGAGTCCTTGCAGCTGCAATTAATGAGAAACCTAATTCAGCCAGGAGGAAAATTTATTACCTCCCGTAACAGGTGGTCAAGAGGTGGGATAGAGGGGCCTGTCATGAAGATAGGAAGGGTCTAGCTCTATTTCTCTGCTATTCTCTTGGTTCTTTGCTTATATCTGTTTTCTCTTTATTCTCAGGCTGACTTATCTCATTGTATTAAGATGGCTGCTAGCAACAGCCAAGGAAAGATGCTTCCTTGATCCCGTCAAGAAGATAATTCTTCCCCAGTGTTTCAGAGATGTTAGTTGTTATTCTATATTCATTCTTCTTTGTTACATACTAATAGAAGATTTAGCTGGAAGCATGGCTTTCTAACTGAAGATGGCATTTTTCCAGCCTCTGTTCTATTTGGTTATAGCCAGGAGACTCAATGGGTTCAACTTTTGGTTATATCCTGAAATGGAAGGAGAGTCTCTTCCACTTTTCCCTTTTCAATGGATGTTGTTGAAATTAGTCCTTGAGATGGAAATCTGGTAAGGAAAAGCATGAGCAATAATGTAAAAGGAGCTAGGACAGCAGAACTACCTTGCCAGCTTGAATTTTATACAAGAGAGTAATAAACTACGTTTTAATTTCAAATTTTTGTAAGATTCCTAAACCTATATCCTTACTAATTGTAGTAAAATAAAGCCAGCCTACATTTCAGGCTTTCTTCTTTTTTCAAATTTTATTTTAAGTTTGGGGGTACATGTGCAGGTTGTTCAGGTTTGTTGCCTAGGTAGTGTGTTACAGAGGTCATGGAGGTTTGTTATACTACTTGTCTTACGTCTACCTCTGAGATGTTTTGACTGTGTCTTTAACTCCTATTCCTATTCTTGTCAACATGAATAGGACCTTCATTTGATATTTGACCTATTAATAAACCATAATAAAGCATTGTAGCTCTTCACATGGTGAATTGTCAATGCCAGTCAGAATGTATGATTCCTCAGAAAGGCCAGTCATTAGAACTACTCATTCAAGGACAAAGCATAATTGCTCTCAAACTACAGTTATTGAAGAAGTCATTGAAAAGAACCCTAACATGACCATAAAAAACAAAGCAAAACAAAACAAAAAACAAATCAAAATTGATGAGGCCAAATGAAAGGTAAACACAGCCCTTTGGAGAGAATTTAAAAAATTCATGCATTTACCTTTACTCACTGCAAAAACAAGGCAATTACAAGATTTCTGGCTTTTTAATTATACTGTTGCCACATATTTTAACTTTAATGTTTTGAAGAGTCTTGGATGAAATTGTTTTAATTGAGGCCAACTCACTAATTAGTTATTATTTATAATTAGATAGAATTTTCTGTTAATGTAATTTTGCTAGAGACTCCAAAACACCTGAAAGAAAAGCAAGCACTATATGCAATGAATAGTTATTTATACAACTTAATTTTCTCATCTAATGAGCTAAGCAATAAAACATAAAAGGGAGGAAGGAAGCTAATATTCACTGGACCATCACTCTGTGCTAGGTGTCTTGTACACAGAATCTTATTTAACTTCTAAGTAACCTGGTGTGATAGACATTTAATATATTTTAGAGATAATACCTTTCTGAGGTTCAGAAATATTATGTATCTTGTCCATGGGCACTAAGCAGGTATGCACTGGAGCCAGGATTTTGGCTTAGAGTTTCCTGAATACAATAGAATCCATCTCTGTTACTGTAAGGTGGAGGCCTTCCCTCCCCAACCTCAAATACCTTCACAACTAGGCAGCAATGTCAATGCATGACTTTCAGAGGTAGGTAGCAGAGAATATAAGTCATATAGAGGTTGAACTAGAGGATGCATATTTTGCCTAGAAGTATTCTAATTAAATAAACAAAAACCATTTGGCAGCTAAACAAACTTATCTCCCAGCCCTATCAGACATGCATGACGAGAGTTTGCAACCTCTGAAATGTTGAGGATACAGCCATGCATGAGCAGAAAAACAAGTCAAGGTATGTTTTGCCTTGAAAAAGTCAAGGAAACTGTGGATGTCAATAAATTTGGACCTTATCCCATTGTTTTTCTCAAAGCTTAAGACTTAATTCTGTGATTGTCGAAGTTAAACTGGTCCTTAAATTATTTAGATAAGCTTCATTCTCAGTACACTTAAATCCTGTGTAGTTCCACAGATAAGACGTCAGTGGTAGGTAGGGGAGTTAAATCATATTTTTGATCCAAAATGCCATAATCTCTTTTCTCTCTCTCTCTATAAAACTGGTTAGCTCTCTTCTTTTGGTTATTTTGTTCCCAAAGTGCCACTAAAGAATTTACAACTATAGAATCTTTTAATGCAGTTTAGAGCAGAAACTATTAAGGCAGCAAAAACAGAATTAGGAAAAAAAACCAAAAAACGCAAATCAAGTAATGGAGCAGTTAAGATGTTCTAATTAGAGTTATAATTGTAAATTGAGTGCAGGAAGATAACTTAAAATTTTTCTCATCTAGGCATTTTTTGATCTGTATTTTATTTCATTGTACTTGATACTTAAATTTGCATGTCTTGATGAATCTATGCCAAACCCTAAATAAATTAACAAGGAGTTTTAAAAATAAAGCTTTTTAGAAATACCATAATCAAGATAATAATGAAGGAATTACTTTTATATAGGTCTTTTCTGTGCTGGCTGTTACTTCAAAGTGCTATTCAAAATTCTCCTCAAACATAACTTCTCCTTTAATAAAGTAAGTTTCAGCACAACCCAGTAATCCTTTGGGTTAGCCATACTGTTTCCTTTCGCAGACCTTAATTATTTCTTTTGAACTCGTTTGCCCCCTCCTCACTTCATTTTCGTCATTGTTAGTAGATAATTTTGCTACAGTGGGGCTTAAGAAAATAGAAACCTTCTGGAAGCTGCTTTATTACCTTTCTTCCCTTCTATAGTTAAAAACGCGCAAACTGTCCTGATCCTTTCTCCCTGTTTTAGTGGGGAGGCAGCCTCTTTGCCTTCCAGTTCACTTGTGTTTGGCATTCTGTCTCCCTCTGCTTCTCCTTGCTGACTTCACACTTCACTTTTCCCACCTCTCAAATTTCTGAATGCTCCATGTTTTCCACGGTTTTTGCTGCAGCCTAAAAACATGGCCTTGTATTCTTTATACAAAAAAGGAGTCATCGTCACATCTCCCTACCCACTTTGACACCATTCTTATAATTCAGTCTTTTCCCTCCAGTTCATATTTACCTTTCCTTCCTTTGCATACCACCAACCTACAAACATGCATTTGAGAGTTTATTTTAAAGGAAAGCAAAACCAAACAAATAAGAACAACCAATGGCCTTTGTACCCTTCCAAGCCTTTCCCTATATACATGTGTATTATTTACAACTTGTACTCAATGATTTTTGTATCCTGCCTTTTTTCACTGACTGTAATGCCTGGTACATTGTGAGTACTCAGTGAATGTTAAATAGATAAATGCATATGTTAAGAAAATTTTTTTTGCATTATATCAGCTATCGATAGCCACATAAGTACTGTGTAGCAAACAATGATAAAACCTCTGGGACATGCAACAGTAAACCTTACAAGTCCTTAGAGGAGCTACTCTGAAGTGGGCTCAATTGGTCTCATCTGGGTTTCCTCTGGTGTTAGCCTTGGGCCATCTAGGCAGCTCTGCTGATCTTTCCTGGGCTGCTTCATGCATCTGGGGATTGCCTGGTTGTCGGGTGGTTTAGAATGGCCTCAACTCAGACAACTGGGAAGACTTGACTCCACTCTGCATGTCTCAGCTCCAGCAGGCTAGCCTGGAATAATTCTCAAGGATTGGCCAAGATGTTAATGAGGGAAAAGGTACAATTGGGAAAATACTTTTCAGGACTTCTTGCATCATGCTAACTGACATCTCATAGTCCAAGATGAGGCCCATGTCTGAACTCAGATCAAGGGGCAGGGAAATCGACTTGCCTCTCTGTTGAGAGTAACTGCAAAGTCTTATGGAAACAAAAGTGAATACAGGAAAGGATTAAAAAAATTAGGGTCATGAATGCAATCGAGTTACTATATACATGATCTTCAGATTGATCATTTAAATCTGATTTTTTTCCATTATTATTTCTTTTTTGTTTGTTTTTGAGACAGAGCCTTGCTCTGTCACCCAGGATGGAGTGCACAATCTCAGCTCACTGCAACTTTTGCCTCCTACCTCTTGGATTCAAGTGATCCTCATGCCTCAGCCTCTTGAGTAGCTGGAATTGTGTGTGCCACCATCTGCGGCTAATTTTTGTATTTTTAATAGAGATGGATATTCGCCATGTTGGCCAGGGTGGCCTCGAACTCCTGAACTCAAACTATCCACCCTCCTTGACCTCCCAAAGTTCTGGGATTACAGGTGTGAGCCAACACACCCACCAGATTTGTGTCCACTGTTATTTCCTAAACATTTCCAATTAACAGGATTGCTTTACTTTTTTCATTTTGAAAAATAATTTCTGCTCTAAGTAGCCCTAAGCACATCACTTTTCTTCTCGTATTCTTTCTCATTTCAGTACATGGCTCAAACCTTCCAGAGACTGTTTTTCATACATAGCAAGTTTGGAGGTTACATGGTGGCCGTTGGCATTGATTTGGTGGTTTGCTGATTTCAAGGCCAATATCTCTACAATATTTTTGTGTTTTCTTTTATGTTCAGGAGATGAATGCTATAGCTACAACTACCATTTTTCCATTCAAAGCAGGAAAAAGGAAGAATGAAAGATACACCTAGCAGACTTACTCTTTCATTTCTTGACCAGAACTATGACATATAACCACACCTGACCAGAAGATAGCACTGGAGGAAAGGGTTGGGCTGGGGGATAAGCCAATGACCTCACATGTCTGCCACATCTAAGAGATAGTCCAAGAGTGAGCTGATTGGGTCCAGGTACACGTTCTTTTTCAAAAGGATTTTTCCAGTTCATAATGCCATTAGCAGTACACCTTTATCATACTTTACCATAGATTCATCAGAATTCTTTGAATACCAATGAGGCTGAACATTTTCCCCATGCTCCTTAATAATTTTTCCTGAAATATTTCCATTTATATTCTTTTTCTTTTTAAATTATGTTCTTCTACACTTGAAAAAAGTTCTTTAAAAAGATATTAACTCTTTTTGTCACATCTATTGCCTGTTTCACTTTTTCCTTTTAGTTTTGGAAGTTCTCATCTTAGAGATATTTAAAATTTTGTATACAGTTTCCTTGTTTGGCTAGTTATTCCACAGAGAGTTGGTTTCTAGAGAACTGCTGCAAGTCCGTAAGACTTCTTTGTATGAAACAGAAAAAGCCATCTCTTCCATGAGACATTATATTTCCATATGTTAGAAAATTGTCAAATCATAATGATTTTGTTAGAGCAAGCCACTTGACTACCATCTTTTAGAAATATTTCCTAATAAATACACAACTCTACAATTTTTGTATATGGATGGTGCCTCTGTAGATGTGTCCTCTGAGGTTATGTGTGTAAACTTCCTTCACAGAGCATGCACATTTAGTTTCTAAAAAGTCAGAGAAGACTCATGCAAATGATTAAGTTGCAAAAAAAGATTATTAAGAGCTGGGTTTGTGGGAGACTAAAAATAAGACATAATTGGCTTCCGAATCAATTAAAGTCATTAAAAATGTGTCTGTTTAAAGATTTCCTACTTTGAATTAACTAAAGATAAATTTAAGAGTATATTGCAGTTACTGACATTAATAATAGCATATAGGGTTATCAAACTGAGTTTTAAAGGGAAACAAGTAATGTATGCCATTGACTTTTGTGTTTTAATTTAAAAGCTTTTTTCAAATTAGGGTAGCCTTTATTTACCATTGCATTTATAAACTGTATGTCTCAATAAGCACTCTGAAGGTGTAAATATCTGTATACTAAGCTTTTATTGTGAGTGTCCATTAATAAGTTGTGTTATTTTGGGAAACAACTTAATTTCTACGAGCCTCTGTTTCTTCATATGTAAAATGCAGACAATAATATTGGGATTGTATAGGTTATAAGGGTGTTATAATAATAATTTTTAAGGGATTTAATGAAGTCCAAAGGGCCTAAATATTTTAAATAGGCTCCAAATGGAAAGTATTATTCTTACAATACATTTAACTTTATAGGTGTTAAATTTGCTTACTTGATTTTAAATCATTAAAGAAGAACTAAGAAATACTTTGATTCAAGTTAAAAAACAAGGATGTAAACTGAAGTGTAGATCCTTCTGTAGCTGATACATTGAAAGGTCAATCTGGCATGATGGCATGATTTGGTGAAGAAAGCTTGTTATAAAAGAGAAAAGCTTCTTCTCTAATAGTAACTGTAAGCAGAGTCATTTCAAAAATTATTTAATTTGGCACTAAAGGACATAAAATCCACAGCCTATTTTCTGTCTGGTTTAGACCTCCAATTTTCTCTCTCTGTGTTTAGCTATCTCAGACATTACTCATTGATTGGTAGATACGAATATGTAAAAAAAAAGATATGATTGAGGCAGCTTGAATTTTTTTTTTATTAGACTTTAAATTCTGGGGTACATGTGCAGAACGTGCAGGATGGTTACATAGGTACATACATGCCATGGTGGTTTACTGCATCCATCCTGCCTGACATCTACATTAGGTATTTATCCTAATGTTATCTCTCCCCAATCCCCCCACCCCCTGCTATCCCTCCCACTGAATCGTAAGTGTAAATAGTTTTGTCTGGGTCTATACAGAAAATGTTCTTTAAAGAACACTTAGGCCGGGTGCAGTGGCTCAGCCTGTAATCCCAGCAGTTTGGGAGGCCAAGGTGGGTGGATCACAGTCAGGAGTTGGAGATCAGCCTGGCCAACATGGTGAAACCCTGTCTCTACTACTGAGAAAAAAAATACAAAAAATTAGCCGGGCGTGGTGGCACGCACCTATAGTCCCAGCGCCCCAGGAGGCTGAGGCAGAAGAATTGCTTGAACTGAGGCGGAGGTTGCAGTGAGCCGAGATTGCACCACTGCGCTTCAACCTGGGCAACAAGAGTGAGACTCCATCTCAAAAAAAAAAAAAAAAAAATAGAATAAGGCCAGGCACTTTGGCTCGCACCTGTAATCCCAGCACTATGGGAGGCTCAGGCGGGTGGATCTTGAGGTCAGGAGATCTCAGGAGATGGAGATCATCCTGGCCAACATGGTGAAACCCTGTCTCTACTAAAAACATAAAAAAATAAGCCAGGTGTGGTGGCACATGCCTGTAGTCCCAGCTACTCGGGAGGCTGAGGCAGGAATATCCCTTGAGCCCAGGAGGCAGAGGTTGCAGTGAGCTGAGATCGCACCACTGGACTCCAGCCTGAGTGGCAGAGTGACTCCATCTCAAAATAAATAAATAAATAAATAAATAAATAAAATAATAAAATAAAAAAAATAGCTAAATTTAAAAAAATAGAAAATTTATTTAACTAAACTTGTTGGCTAGTCAAGGAGTTTAATTCCATTGTGATTTTCTCAAAGGCAACCTCTGTTAGTTACTTAAAAGGACAAAAAAAACCCCATTTTAGAAATATTTTAAAATCTGCTTTTAGCAGAAATCATTTTAATAACTGTATATGCTGTGATGGGCTGAAATTGCAGTATAGCTTTAGGTATTTATCTTTTCCACCATTTCTCTGCTATAAAAATGGGTCCAGGTTGTCCCAGCATTCCATGTTTCACAGAGGAGGGAGACTAACATAATCAGAAATGGGGAAAAGTTGGTGGATGCCATCACTGGAAGAGAAAAGTTTAGCCAATAACTGGAGCCCCATAAGTACCTTACAGAATTTTGCCTTTAAAGGCTATTATCATCACAAATGTATCAGTTGCTTTTAGTTGATATATATTTAAAGTTTTGCTATAATTTTTGTTGGAGCAATAATAGTCATTACTGTAGAGATAAACTGTAAGCTGACAAATGATCTGCTTAAAACAAGAGGATCTGATTTATTACCTAGTTCCAAACCACAGCGTGATAATATTTTAGTTTTAGGAGTGGTATTGTTACAGTTTTATTGGTATGGTGTATTGCTTATAATCTTAGCTACTATTTCCCCTTTCTCTCTATGCCTAAATATTCATCAGCTTTTATATGTTATAGTTAAAGAGAGTAGAAGTCAACTTTCATGAAATTAAACTTAAATCCCTTAAACTTGTTATCTATACCTTGCCCATAGCAAGACTTCAATACAGTCAACTCAATATTAGGTAAACAGGATGCTTCATTAGAAAATTGAATTTTGTTATGAGTGAGCCAAGGATACTAAAAAAAATCCCCTGGTTTTTATCTTAGATGGGTTGGGATTTAAATGAGAATTACTAAGTTTTATTGTGTCTTTGGAGTACTATTCTGACATTTCTAGTGATCTCCATAAACTTTGATTGCGCTATAACAGTTTATTAAGCTACAGAGTCTTCATAAATATGCAAACTAGCTTAATAAGATCGTCTACCATGATTGCTCATCAATTTGGTATTGAAAGGGCACCAACCTAGTTGATAAAAATGTCTAGTGGTGGAATGGTCTGTGGCATTCTTAATCTCAATGCTTGGTTCCTTTAAGGGGGCTATAAACTGTTAAAATAATAGAATCACATTATTTGTATGAGTGGAATGACTATTATGTTCGTTAGGCCTGATAACTTTTGTGTAGCTACATTTCAGAAACCTGTGAACAGTCATTATGAATGTAAATTTTCCTCCTGATAATTTTATTTCACTACACAGGCATTTACTGTTTGAGAAATGAATTGTTGGCAAATTAAATGGACAAAAAATTGGTCATAAAATGGATCAAGAAAAATACATATTTATTGAGAAAACTGTAGAATGAAGAATTTATTCTGAATAGTCTACTTTCTCATAGGGAGAAAGTTTATATTAATATTTTAGAAACAAAGGTGTTTTATTGTTTTATTAGTTTTTAAAAACTTTTAACTTGAAATAATTATGGACTCATAGTTGGTTACAAAGAAATGTACAAAGACATCCTGCCAACATTCCACACAACCACAGGGCAATATCAAAATTAAGAACAGGACATTGGCACAATCCAGAGTTTATTCAGAGTTCACCAGTTATACATGCATCATCGCTGCAGGTGTGTGTGTAGCTCTATGCAATTTTGTCACATGTGTAACTTTGTGTAACCACCACCACAATCAAGATACTCAGCAGAGCCATCACTGCATGACTCCCTTGTGTCGTGTCCCCTCTTTATGGCCATATCCATCTCCTTTCCTATTTCTAACCACTGACAACCATTCATCTGTTCTCTATGTCTATTATTGTGCTATTTCATGATTGCTACAGAGATGGAATCTTGCCATAAGAGTCATTTTGAGATTGGCTTTCTTCATGCAGAATGATTTTTTAATTTTAATTTAAGTTATTGCATACATGTGTAGAATATGCAGGTTTGTTGCACATATATACATGTGCCATGGTGGTTTGCTGCACCTATCAACACCTCATCTAGGTTTTAAGCCCCACATGCATTAGGCATTTGCCCTAATGCTTTCCCTTCCCTTTCCCCCGATGCCTTGCCAGGCCTCGCTGTGTGATTTTCCCCTCCCCGTGTCCATGTGTCATGCATAAAATAGTTAATGTTAAATTATTTATTGCTATCAGTGTACATCCCAATAATCCACAAATTTTATTTTTAAGGGCCACTAAATGTATAATTTTATAACATATATGCTTACATATCTTGTTCCTAAAAATGTAAGGGGCAATGTCAAAGTATTTTAAAGGTCCAGCTTTTGTTATAAAATGAAAGCAAAACCCGAACAAACCAACTCCACTAAAACAACCACTAGGATCACCACCACCACCCACAGCAGCTGCCAACTTTTCATAATATATGCGTGTGTCTGGGGGTGGTACAAGGGGAGTTGTTAAGTAGGCAAGAAAGTGCAATTTTACAGCCATTTTGAAAAGTCTAAGTTTGGTAGAAGTTCTTTCTATGACATTTCCTTGGGGCTAAAAGCTGACACTTCATCGTTCTTGATTTGCAGGAGCCCTCAGGCCTCTTGCTTTCACATGTCTTTTATTTCATAGGATTCGCACAAACTCCCTTAACCTAACTACCCAGAAAGAAAAGTTTTCTGTTTTTTGGTGAGAGTGTGGTGCTGTAGGTAACTCCTGGAAATGTGATCTAGCTGTCAAAGCATAAAAAGTCAGCTAGATACATTGGGAAATGTGTTACATTTCCCTCTGGTGTTAGAAGATTATAAGAGAAATCCTGGGTACTGTATGTTGACTATGTCATAAAATTGCATTCCATGGCTCTCATCTTACCTTTAATCCATCGCTTCTCTGTCGCTGTTCTCCTTTTAGATTGTGGAGCACAGGTGCATATGGTGGTAATGTAGTCAATTGGTAGTGACAGTTTTATCACTGAAGAAAGAAACTTCTTCATTCTTTACATGGCCACAGATAGTGACTATGACAAGTCATTCATCTGAAAAATGTAGGCTGCTCTCACCAGTAGAAAATGAGAATATAAAGAATTAGCACAAGTCAAGCACATCTAAAGGGAAAAGTAACAAAATGACTAGGTTAGGGGGATCAGTTTCTTACTAAAGATAACACAACACTATGAGTACAACTTTTCTAATCACACTTTCTCATTCCTTTTGTGTTTTCTTGTTCTTTTGTTTCTAATCTTTCACAGTGAGCTGTTCTCTCTGTAAGTTTCTTCTAAAAAAATTTATGTTTATATTTATTAATTTAAACAGAAAACAAATGAAAAAGCAATTGGACATCTTTGACATAAATTGGTGAAAACTTTTACTGAATACCATAAGAACAATTTTGGTCCACTTATTGATAACATGTATTGTGTTATCAACTTAGTTTGCTATCAACTTTTATTCTAATGGTGGTTATGAATTATAACCAGTGATGTAGATGCCTTTAAAATAAACTGATTGTCCTAGTTCAGGCTACTATAACAAGAATTCCACAGATTGAGTTGCTTAAGCAACAAATATTTAATTCTCACTGTTCTGGAATTTGGGAAGTCCAAGATCAAGATGCCAGCATTTTCAGTGGTGGGGACCCACTTTCTGGTTCATAGACTGCTGTCTACTGGATATAACTTCACCTAGTAAAGGGGCAAAAATGCTTTTTTGGACCTTTTTATTAGAAGGGCACTAATCTCATTCATGAGGGCTCTACTCTTATCATCTAATCATCTCCCAAAGTCCCTATCTCCTAATACCATCATATTGGGGGTTAGGATTTTGACAAATGAATTTTGGAAGAACATAGTCTAACACTGGTATTTAGTATCATTGATGACTGTTAGAGGTGACTATAATCTGATGGTTATAAACTCCAATTTTTCTTCTAACCCAGAGGAAAAGCAATTGATGAATGATGTCTTCAGCTGAAGACAGGAGAGTCTTGATAAAATATTTCATTAGGACTTTTTAAAGCTGCTATAAGAATGTGACTGCCAGATTTTGACAGACAAAAATGGAAGAGCTGAAATAGAAGTCAGGGTAACTAGGCATAGTTCCTACTTAACTAGCTGAGTGACCTTGGGTAGTCATTCAAACTTTCTCTCTTTTTCATCTATAAGATGAGGCTAAAAATACTTGCTCTGCTAGTGTCTTAAGATTTTGTTTTACAAAAAAATCATAAGAAAAACCTGCACTCAGAAATCACCACAAAGAATGTATTTAGGTAACCAAACACTACCTGTTCTCCCAAAACCCACTGAAATAATTTTTTTTAAAGCTATAGAAATTTACTTGAAAATTAATTATAAAGTATCTTATATAAAATATAGTAGAATAATATCATTGAGAGGAAAACTCAGTGAATCTACCTTTACTGTTACCAATGCTTAATAAGCTCAAGTGGCAGATTTGTATTGTAAATTAGAAGTTTATTTGGAAACACTCATTTCTTTAATAATGCTCAGGAAAGACAGTGAGATATGTTCTAGAAATGACTATGTTTGTTGTGTAAAAAGATTTATTAAACAGGAAGTCTTTTTTACTTCAAAAATTAATAAAAATACTCCTTTTAGAAGTCATTTGTGAAAATATAAAAGGTCAAGTTTCTCTATTTTCTTTCTTTTATAAATGTTACTTTGTTACAAAGCCCATTAGAACAATAAGAAATCTGAGGCAAAACTTGCCCATGGATCCCTGATCACTATTTCAATATTTTTATGTTCAAGTTGTTTTACTAATCATTGGTGATATCCATTTAAAACTTTTACATACTATAGTAATAAAATATATGTATACATACATATATATATATATTTGTAGTCCATAATTTTTACTTGATATTATACTATAAGTTTTTTCCAATTTATAATCTTTTATTATTTTTACAACTTTTTCTTCTCTTCCTCAAGGCAACTAGTATTAGCAGCCTGATACATATCATTTTATCCTTTCTTCATCATGAACCTCTGGAAATCACCAGATACAGATTTTATTCATGCTTTTAAAATACCTTCATGATATTCTGTAATAAGGAATGTATTTTATCACTTCCCTAGTGTTGACATTCACTGTTTCTCTCCTACATGCTCTGTATGTTCCATGACCTACTATGTGTCAGGTACTATTTTAGGTTTTAGGAAACATCTGTGGATGAAACAAAATCCTAGACCTCATGACATTTATGCTGTAGCCAGAGGAGACAGCCAGCAAACAATAAACACAGCCCAAATATGGGATTATAGAATGTGTTTGAAATAAGTGCTATGAAAAAAAAATGAAACAAGGAACGGAATTTGGAATGCTCAGAGGTTGGAGTGAGTTGAGTTGCAATTTTAATTTGAGTGGTTAGGACAGGCCTTATCGATTAGGAGGAATTTGAGTAAAGATTTGAGGAAGATGAGGGGAAGTTGCTGGGAAGAGCATTCCAGGCAGATGGAACAGCCAATGCAAAAACTGTCAGGTGGAAGTGTGCCTGGTGTATTAGGGGCATCCAAGAGGACAGTGTGGCTGGTGCATACTGCATAATGAGTAAAGTCAGAGCAGTAATAATATCAATTCACATAGAGACTCTAGGCTGTTCAGAGTCTTTTGCCATTTTGAGTAAAACAGGATTTTCTGGGTTTTAAACACAAGAATAATTTTTTTAAATTCAAAACTGTTATAGAGAACTAGTTATAAATAGTTTTTTTTCTATTTAATTGCTGCAGAATATTTCATAATATAATATATCACATTTGATTCATCTACAGCTCTGATGGATATTTATACTTTTTAATTTTTGGCCACTACAGATCTTGCTGATAAAACAATGGTACATATCTCCTTATAAGCGTGTCAGAGTTCCTCTAAGATATAGTCTCAAAAGTGCAAATACTGGGTCATTTTGTGTCTGTTTTAAGGATCTAAATTTATTTTTTTGTTATACTTTAAGTTCTGGGGTACATGTGCAGATTGTGCAGGATTGTTACATAGGTTTACACATGCTATGCTGGTTTGCTGCATCCATTCCCCCTGCTACCTATATTAGGTATTTCTCCTAATGCTATCCCTTCCCAATCCCCCCATCCCCTGCTATCCCTTCCCTAGTGCCCCACCCACCCCTCAACAGGCCCCAGTGTGTGATATTCCCCTCCCTGTGTCCATGAGTTTTCATTGTTCAACACTCACTATGAGTGAGAACATGCGGTGTTCGGTTTTCTGTTCTTATGTCAGTTTGCTGAGAATGATGGTTTCTAGACTCATCCATGGCCCTGCAAAGAACATGAACTCATCCTTTTTTATGGCTGCATAGTATTCCATGGTGTCTATATGCCACATTTTCTTTATCCAGTCTATCATTGATGGGCATTTGGGTTGGTTCCAAGTCTTTGCTATCGTAAACAGTGCCACAATGAACATACATGTGCCTCTGTCTTTATAATAGGACGATTTATAATCCTTTGGGTATATACCCAGTAATGAGATTGCTGAGTCAAATGTTATTTCTATTTCTAGATCCTTGAGGAATAACCACACTGTCTTCCACAATGGTTGAACTAATTTACACTCCCACCAACAATGTAAAAGCATTCTTATTTCTCCACATCCTCTCCAGCATCTGTTGTCTCCAGATTTTTTAATGATCATCATTCTAACTGGTGTGGGATGGTATCTCAATGTGGTTTTGATTTGCATTTATCTAATGACCAATGATAATGAGCATTCTTTCATACAGCTGTTGGCTGCATAAATGTTGGGAAAACTGGATAGCCATGTGCAGAAAGCTGAAACTGGACCCCCTCCTCACACCTTATACAAACATTAACTCAAGATGGATTAAAGATTTAAGCATAAGACCTAATACTGTAAAAACCTTAGAAGAAAACCTAGGCAACACCATTCAGAACATAGGCATAGGCAAGAACTTCATGACTAAAGCACCAAAAGCAATGGCAACAAAAGCCAAAATAGACAAATGGGATCTAATTTAACTTAAGAGCTTCTGCACAGCAAAATAAACAAATCTTTAGAGTGAACTAGCAACCAACAGAATAGGAAAAAATTTTTGCAATCTACTCATCTGACAAAGGGCTAATATCCAGAATCTACAAAGAACTAAAACAAATTTACAAGAAAAAAACAAACAATCCCATCAAAAAGTGGGTGAAGGATATAAATTTTTAAAATGTATACATATTTTTTAAGAGACAGCGTCCCACTATGTTGCCTTGGCTGTCCTTGAACTCCTGGGCTCAAGCAATCCTCTCACCTCAAGTAGCTGGGGCTGTAGACATGTGTCAATACATTTGGGTTAAAGTTTTTGTTAAGACATTTCTTCTTTTTTCCCTAACAGATTTAGAGTTTTGTTTTCTCATTCCAGCAGTCGATGTCTTCAGAATTTAAGTGATAGTTTATGGTGGGGATCTAACTTTAATATCTTTGTCATGGAAAGCTGAATGCTCCAATATGCTTTTTCAATAGTAAATGTGCATGTGTGTATGTGGCTGTGGGCATATAAATATAGTAGGGAGAATAAAAGCTTTCCACAGTTATTCATATCCTAACCCTTGGAACCTTTAAACCTTATTTTATCTTATATGGTAAAATGAACTTTGCAGACATGGCTTAGTTAAGGGCCTTGAGATGGAGACACTATTCAGGGAGGCTAAGGGTAATCACAGGGGTTCTCATAAGAGGAACGTAGAAGGTAGCTGTCAGGACACAAGCAGAAGTCATATTGACAGAGGGAATTGGTCACGAGCCAGGAAATGCAGGTGGTCTCCGGAAGCTAAGAAAGGTAAAGAAACTGACTCCGGAAGTCAGACGGGACCCTCCAGAAGGAATGCAGCTTTGCTGACATCTTGATTTTAGGACTTTTGACCTTCAGAATTGTATTTGTGTTGTTCTAATAAATTTGTATGGTTCTAAGCAACTAGGTTTTTGGTAATTTGTTACAGCAAGAAAAAACTAATGCCTTATCTATCTATCTATCTGTCTACTCGTTGGTGCTTTTATTTTTATAGAGGTAAAATTTCTGGAGCAAAGAAAGTGTATATTTATAATGTTAATTAATATTTCCAAATCACTTTCCAAAATTGTTATAGCAATTCATACTTCCACTAAAATGTCATACACAGGCATTAAATATTAATATTTTCTTAAATTTTTCTGGTCTGACAGATGAAAAATAGTACCTCAACTTAGTTTTAACTTGCATATATCTTTGATGGCTAGTGAAATTGAGCATCTTTTCCAATGTTTAAAGTTCATATGAATTTTCGCTATTCGACTATTCCTAATGTTTGCCCATTGCATTTTTTTTTGCTAAATTATCCTTTTCTTATAAACTGGTAGAAATTCATTGAACCTCATAGATAACCCTTAATGTATTTTATGGGTTGCAAATATTTTTTTCTGAATATTTCTCCTAATACTATTTTTGATGGTTTTTCTAGAAATTATTTAAATTTTTATATAATCAAAAATGCATATTTTTCTTTACAATTTTTTCGTCTCCTGCTTTGTTTTTATTTTGACATAGAAGAAATCCATCTTTTTCTTTTTTCCCAGAGAGAATCTTGCTCTCTTGCTCACATTAGTGCAGTGGTGTGATCCTAAAACACCGGAACTTCTAACTCTTGGGCTGAAGTTATGCTCTAGCCTCAGCCTCCAAAGTAGCTAGGATTATAAGCTCTCACCACCATGCTTGACAAAGTTTTAATTTTTTTGTAGAAATGGGCTCTTACTATGATGTCCAAGCTGGTCTCAAACTCCTGGTCTCAAGTGATTCTCCCACCTCAGCCTTCCAAAGCACTGGAATTATAAGCATGAGCCACCACACACGACCTTATTTATATTAAGGATCATTCTTAGTTATAAAAAAAGTAGGGACAACATTGCTATTAGAGAAATCTTTTTGTTAATACGAACAGTAAAGTTTCTTTAATTATTTTCAGTCTCTCTCAATATTCTATTTAGGTTTTATAGTTGTGAGAGAGCATATCTGATTTTAATGGTTGTTCCCACAAGTGTCTGAGATCAATGTTAAAGTATTCTGGGAAACCTCTTTATGTACAAATAGAATCATCCATTTTTAATGGCTTTATTAGTCAAACTAGTCAGATGCTAGTCAGATTAGCTACAAACACACAACATAAATTGACCAGTTCAGTCTAACTATTGGTATAACTCTTTCATTAAACTAACTTGGTTTCTTTGCTTTGACACAACTAGTCAAATCATTTGGAGCGATGAAATTGACTTGCTTTGAGTCAAATTTGGTTTTACTATATCTGTTGGGATACGAATCTGAATAACTCTTTAATGCAAACTTTGGTTGGTGTCTTTCTCTCTTTCCTTTTGGTGAGATGGAATCTCACTCTTGCCCAGGTTGGAGTGCAGTGGTGCCATCTTGGCTCACTGCAACCTCTGCTTCCTGGGTTCAAGCGATTATCCTGCCTCAGGCTCCGGAGTAGCTGGGACTACAGGTATGCGTCACCACACCTGGCTAATTTTTTGTATTTTTAGTAGAGATGGGGTTTCACCATATTGGCCAGGCTGGTCTTGAACTCCTGACCTCATGATCTGCCCACCTCAGCCTCCTACAGTGCTGGGATTACAGGTGTGAGCCACCCTGCCTGGCTGGTTGGTGTCTTTCTAAAGAGGGTACTATCTTTAGGATTGGATGGTGCCTCTGTTAAGATAAAAATGTCTCTTGAATAAACAGTGGTCTAGAAACAGACTTAAACTATGCTAAGTTGTATGTTAACCATCAAATCTTTATGACATACATTTTCCACTTTACAGTGCTTTGTTTTGGATTTAGATTCTGATTCAAATTACAGACAATACTGGATTACATTCCATTTCTTATAGTTGTGGGAAATTCACTTAACTGTTTTTGCCTCAGTTTCTTCAGCTTTTAAAAAAAATGTTATTACTTGATCTGCCTACCCTGTCTTACAGAGTTGATATAAATATGCAATGGAAAATGAATACAAGATTTCTTTATAAAGAATATTTACAAGAATCTTATTTGAGTTTTCTGAATTAATTATTTAACTGCTTTTTCTGCACAAATATTTAAAATATGTTGTCTTTAGTTCCTCTTGCATTTCTCCCAAATTATAATTCATTTTTAACATCTTTTATGTAAAATAATACATTTGGGGTTATCAGGATTTAGCATTTCAAAAGATTAACAAAAATACATTAGAATATCGGGTGGTGGTTTATGTGCTCTCTCTAGAGAAACAGCTGTAGGACTGTTTTGGGGGCAACAACTCTACTATATGCAAAAGTGGTAAATAATAAAAATTTAAATAATAGCTGGCACTCGTTGATCACTTATAACTAATTACTATTTAAAACACTTGCTGTAAAACAACCCATTAAATCTTGCAACAGCTTTATGGAGTAGATACTATTCTTATCCTCATTTTATAGCAGGGAAACCTGAAGCACAGAGAGGTTAAGTAATGTCCCGAAGATCACACAACTCTACAGTGGTAGAACTGGGCTTTGTAGGCAGGAAGTCTGGCTCTAGGCTTTGTGCTCTTAACCACTACACTATACTTTGTTTTGTTAATTTATTTTCTTGTTTCCTTGACAACTTTATTGGATCTGTTTCAATTTCTTTACCATTAGCGAAGAAACTTTTTGGTCAGCATTTTCAGGCAGTTTTTCTATTCAGCCATGGAAAGTAATTTGAAGTTCTTTCTGTGGCAATAGATGTGAAGATTCGGCTGGATTTTGCCTTGTATAAGTTACGTGTGTAATTAAGGAATCGTTCAGATATAGGGGCTCTACAAGTAAGTAGAAGTCAGATTGCCATTGCCAGTACTTCAGTGAAAAGACAATGAACTCCATTATAACTAGTTTTGCTGCTTTTATTTTGCTAGAAGAATGTGAGATATTAAAACAATTTTAATTGATTTTGTTTCTGGTCAAGAACTAACAGTGATAACACTTTGAGCCATTATTGGAGCACATTTTAATATTCTATTAAATATACTTAAAAAAATGGAATCTCATTCTGTTGCCCAGGCTGGGGTGCAGTGGCATAATCTCAGCTCACTGAGTTCAAGCGATTCTCCTGCGTGGGAGAATCGGGATTACAGGTATGCAATCCTCAGTTCAAGGATTGCATTCAACTGGGATTCAGCCTCCCCAGTTCAAGCGATTCTCCTGCCTCAGCCTCACAAGTAGCTGGGATTGCAGGTATGCATCACCATGCCTGGCTAATTTATTTTTTTTTTTAGTCAAGATAGGGTTTCACAGTGTTGGCCAGGCTGGTCTCGAACTCTTGACCTCCAGTGATCCACCCACCTCAGCCTCCCAAAGTGCTGAGATTACAGATGAAAGCTACCGCACCCAGCGTAAAGATACTTTTCCATGTTTTACGTTTCTATTACGCAATGCTGCTCAATTGCATTAGAACCATTTAAAATAATCCTATACATCCTATAAGTGCTATAAATAACCTATTTTTTTGGTCCTTGGTTCTTCAGATGTCTTTCTCTTTAAAATGTGTGTTTGGGTAAGGCAATATTCTCAAGCAGCTCTTTCATCCTGACAGAGCAATGAGACAGATGACTCATCACACACATGTGCTTGGCCATACATGCTGCATTCATGCATGCTTCGGCCAGTTGTAGTTTCTTCCAATCCTTTTTCTATGCAAAGGGAATTTCTCTTAGCTACATATGTTGTATTTTCCTCTTTCTCTTCTCTTTTACTTAAAATCTTTTAAAGCAATTTTAAACTCATAATAAAAACTGCAATAATCAAATAACTTTTTTTCCTGAACCCTTTTAGAGTAAGTTGCTGATACAATGCTTCACCATTCTAATACACTTTAGTTTATATTCCCTACAAAAAGGATATTCTGCTACACGATCATAATATAATCATCAAAGTCAGGAAACTAACATTGATATATTGCTCCCATCTGATCCTCTGACGCCATTCAAGCTTTTGCCAATTGTCCTAATAATGTCCTTTATGACAGAGGATTTAGTTTAGAATCCTATATTGCATTTAGTTGTCATGATTTTTGCCTCCTTTCATCTGGAATTCTCAGTCTGCCCCTGACCTTGACACTTTGCAAGATTACATGCAGGTTGTCTTTTAGACTATCCTTCATTTGGACTTTTCTGATATTTATGAAATGATCCAGTTTATGTATTTTTGGTAGAAATATTGCAGAAGTGCTTCTGTGTTATTTTGATTGCATCCTTTCAGGAGTGACAAAACTTCTGTTTGCTCCTATATTGATGATGTTAAATTTAATCATTCCCAAAATGCCATTGAAGTGATCTTTGTTCAGTTTATCCACTGAAGAGTTGCTCTTTTTTTCTTTATAATTACTATGTATTTTGTGGTACTTTGTGACTTTGTAAATATCCCATTCCTTATTAAATTTCACCCACTAGTTTAGCATTCATTGATGTTTAATCGTTAACCTGATTAGTATGATAGTTGCTAAATGATTATTTTTCTAATTCTATTATTTCTTCTGTTTATTAGTTGATATTCTATTGTAATAAAAAGTGTTCCCTTATTAATTAATTAAATTATTTACTTACATTAGTATAGACTCCTGGATTCCTGTTATTTAATGGGTTATAATCTATTTCTATCATTATGTATTGTGATGTGCACTGTGACTCAGACTGGCCAGTGAAACTCCTTCAAGTTCATTTCTCTGTTCCTTTAACGTCTCTGTCATTTTTAGCCTTTTTTCATTTCTTAGCATAGGATTTCAGAATTATCTTTTACTTTCACTGCTTCAGCTATTTCTCCAAGGGATGCTGTTTCCTTTTAGAGGAGAATGGTATTTAGAAACCAAGATCTGGTGCCAGGCACACTCATTGCTTTTGAGGTGTTCCTGCTCACAGACCTTCTCAATGTGTAGAGCTATGGGATGTGTATTTGTGTGTGAGAGAGAATACATACAGACATATTTACATGTATATTTACTTTGGTATTTATCAATAGAATTGAAAACTATGAGTTATACTAACCCTTCCAATTCTAATCAAACTTTACAATGTATATTCTAGTTTTGCCTCTTTCTATATTTGTAACTCTTTTCTCCAACGGTGAAAAACTTGGCTTCTATCATTCTCAATGTATGTTTTTTATTTGGTTAATCCTCCTGTATATAATTGCTCCCCTGACTCACTGCCACTTCATAAATATATTGCTTACTCCACTCAGACTTCAAACCTCTTAGTGGAACTCTGCATTCACCTACTGGCGCATTCACCCACCCTCCGCCAGGGCACATGATTGCCTACCTAACCACATAGTCTCTGACCCTCTTAGTAGATGAGTAGTGCTGTGCCTGTCCCCACTCCACCATTCTTGTCTCCCACTGCACCCCTGTTCTGCCCCATCTAGTTGTTTTTGAATTAAAATTTTCAGGAAGGAAGGAAGGAAGGATGGAAAGAAGGAAGGCCGGCAGGAAGTCAGGAAGGCAAGCAGGCATGCAGGCAGCTATTACATACTTTTGATGTTTATATATTTGATTCCTAAGATACAGGAGTTATTATCACCTCTTATAGAGATTAAGCCTTTGCTCAGGTCTGTAGAACCAGTAGCTGGTGGGAGCTCAAGATAAACTTAGGTTGTTCTAGATATCACCTCCATTGTCTTTTAAGTTAGGATTAACCACAATATCTAAACAAGATCCTCCAGTTTTATCATTAGTGGTTCCTATCAGGAAGCTCAGCAGTAGCTCACCGTCCAGGCAACCCTTCCTGAAGAATGAATACATACTTTCAAGTGCCAGGACTACCTCAGCAGCGCTCACCTAGACTTTGCTCCCTCTAAGTCTCAGGAACACAGCCAGGAGTGACATTCAGAATGTTCAACAACTAGTAAGGCACAGAGACTGGCCAATAAGAGTGGATGCTGGATGTAGTTTAAGGGAAGAATCCTGCAGCCCCACAATGTGCCAGGTTTTATTCATTAGGAGGTTCAGGGGCTGACAGTATAGCAGTGGTAATACTTGTGCTCTTGAATAACCACTATTTACTAACCAGTATGGAACAGTGTCAATATTTACATAATGAATGTACCTTTCCAGTGGTTGGATGGATGGAAATCAGGCAGATATTAATGTGAATCTTTTCACTTGGCAGGATTGAGAAAGGAAAGAAATACACAAACGCTCCTTGAGTACACTCAGGGTAAAACCAATAAACTTGACACCTAAGTGAGGGTGTTTAGATATTAACTCATATGGTTTCTGGGGGTCCTTGTTTCTTCTTATCTGAGCTAGGAACCACCCACTACCTCTGTTAGAAACATTATGACAGAAACAGAAGGACTTCAGGCTCTGAAGGGGCTCTGAGTGTAAAAAGAAATCCAGTTGAAAGTTTTCTTCCTAAGCCCAGATGACATTTTTCTGAATTAAAGAGAGAGTCAGAGAATTGGAGAGTAAGTAAAAATAGGTTAGATTCAGTGTGTTTATGAAAAATGAGCTCTGTGCCCTTTGCCATCCCTCCTTAAACCCAGGGTAAAGTAGAGAACAGCAACTCAGGTAGGATTGGGGAATCCTGAGAAGAGTTTTCCCTCATGCCTCAGTGATGGAGAAGCATAGAATAATTTTCTTCTTCCTAAAAGAAGCCCAGAAGAGTTGAATGGCCTCAGACAGCCCCACTGAAATGCCTATAATAGTAATGTAATTTTCATACTTCAGAGAGGGAATGGCAATACCTCATGCACAGAGCAATGCCTAAGGGAACAAGGGACAACTCAACAGTGACCACCATGACACACAATAGGGAGGACAGTGTCTTAGGGGATGCCAAAGAGTATAGTTGATGACTCAAACACGGTGACTATTCAAGTGCCTTGTTGCAAACAATATATGCAATCTGTTAATAAAATGCAATCATGAGGAAAATGGGGGTAATCTCTGAACTCTCTTCTCTCTTCCTTTGGGGGATCAGAAATTTTAATAGAAATTGAGCTCAGTTATAGAAAAATAAAATTACATTCTTGCACACCTAGGTTGGCGGACTGCTATTCTTTTTCACTACCCCTGGTACTAAGCAATATAGATACATCAAGATTTTATACTCTTTTCACCATGGCCCAAAGTAAACTGCCTATGCATGAAAGAGGCAATTCTGACTCAGCAGTGCTAACAGCCCAAAGATACTCAATGCAGGAAGGAACTTTTGAACTCCACTATTTTGCAAGTGACAGTGACTTGGGGAAATGTAATTATCCCAGACACTGTTACCCACATATAGCATCTGTTTTGCAGTCAGCTCCTGCTGTTTGAATACACTTTGGCAGCAGGCTTGACTGAGGCACAAAGGAGTCAAGTAGCTTGACCGGGCCACGGGCCACGCAGAGAGGTGGCTGCTCAGTCCACCTTGGGATCTGGGAACTCTAGGGCATTCAATTATCTGCTATAAACACTAGGTCTTCCTGCCTTATGAATGCAGCTGCAGTCTCTTGCTGAAAAATTCGCCTCCTTTCACATAGAAGGCATAATTAAGAACACAGCTGCAAATTGGCTCTTCTCAACAATTTTCCCTGCTGTCCCATAAAATGTGAAAAATACGGGCCAGTACATTGATTAGACAGACTCTCAGGATAGAATTGTGTGCATTCTACCCACTTCTGGCACTTTGCAATAAGTTTTTGCTCTTTCACTGGAATTTAAGGAAAGGAATGGAAAATAACAGTGCCTGGATGTTTCTTGGATGGGCACCTCAGTGACATTGAGGGGAAGAATATAATCAGTGCACATCCTCATGTGACTATGTAATACACACACATATACACACACAGAGTTTTTCTTGATGGCACAGAGTATATTCTTTTTTTGGGAAATATTGATCTATTTATCGTTTCTCTGAATTTTTTGAGTGAAGAATCTTTGAAACAGCTAGTCATTTATTTTCAGTCTGCCTATCTCTGTGATATGAATAGGAAAAGAAAATCTGGGTGGGTGTACATTAGGAAGAAACTTCCTAAGGGTTTCTTGTTCCTATTTCAGCAATATTTTATTGTGTAGTAGTTGTACCACATACATTGAAATAAGATGTTCTGGGTGTAATTCCCAGAACCACCACTTAAGCTCTGAGACTTAAAACAATTAATTTAACTACTAGGAGCTTCTATTTTTCATCTGTGGGGTTGGAGTGATTATTCCTGTCTTATGTAGTTATGAACATCAATGTGGCAAATTTTTGTTGTCTACTATCATGCCTGGCCCATAGTATGGGCTCAATAAATTGTATGATTGCCCAAATCTTCACTGAGACGTAAACAAGTCTGTCAAAGGAAAAGAGAGAAACCTAGCTTTATTTTCATTTGATTATCATTAGCTGCGTGAGAAGAGGCTAATGCAGTTCCATAGCACTGACTGAAAAACAATATCTTGGCCAAGAAATGGGTGAAGAAACAGATTAGTATTTGAAAGTGCTGGATTTATGTTTTATGTTATTAACACAAATATTATTATCATAATATTTACACGAAATAATTTTTATTAGAACAAGACCAGTAAACTCAAGAAAAGAATAGAGAATATTGCTTTAATGTAAGTTCTCTGAACAACCTCAATTCAGGGGAAAAGAAACCAACAGTAGAAACCCTTGTAACCTAATTGTAAAAGAAGAAGGAAGAAAAGGTACTGTGCTGTCAATTTTTAAAGCATGCCGCCTATGGAGGACAAGGTACAGTGAAGGCAGCACAAAGACATGGGCTACGTTTCCTCGGTCTTTATTCACTTCACTCTGGTTCTTATCCAAATAATGAGCTCAAGAGAGTTCTTGGCAGTTTCACAGCAAGCTCCCAGCTGAATTTTCTCACTCTGATTCTCTAGTTAGCTGCAGACAACGCACAGCTGCCTCCTCTGTGGATTCATCTAGACAAATGACTGGGCCCCCATAGAATGCGTGGCCCCATATTGTGGGATAAAATGACTGACAGTGATGGGATGCTTTGTCTTTACATGGCCCCCAAAAGCAGAGGAAAATGGCAAGGGTATAGCAGCAGCTTGCAACGGAGGGGAATTTACACTATTCCTACTGGGCTGCTGCCCTACTTTAGCTCCTCAGGAAGATCCAGCAGGAAGAAAAGCCAAGGTTCAGTGGTTTGCACAGGCACAGTTAATGCACCTGTATCTTCCCTGCAGATGTAAAGTCAGATTTTAAATCCACAAAGGACACCTCGAATCGGAAAGTAATACATTCCATTAAGTGCTTCTCAGCTTTTCTGTACCCTTTCAACCACCGCCTCCAGTCCTGCCCACCACATTTATTCATAAAGAAATGAGGTGCAGAAATAAAGAGACATGCACATAAATAACATTCTTGGTAGAATAAAACATGTGTAAATCTCTGCTGGTATGTATTCTAATGAAGAAGATTACATTAATCCTAAGTATTCACCTGTATATAGAAGAGGAGAGCTTTTAAGATGTGAACAAGCACAGATTCCCTGAGGTTAAAAAAAAAAGACCTCTGGATTTGCGATGTCAAGGGCAGTGCTATTCCACAATTTAAGTCCCCACAAATGCCATTCAAAGCCACAGGACTTATACTGGAGACAGGGGAGCGCAGGATACGTGGATGGCAGGGGAGGCATTGTTTAACCTTTGTTCTTCACATCCCTCAGGAGAGCAGACAACACCTCTATTTTCAATGTTTCTTCAGAATGATTTCCCGCCTGGAGGATTGACAGGTACTCTGATTATCTGCCTAAGGAAAATGAAGGGATAAACAGCTGAGAGATGAAGATTGACTTGAAAGGACTACATCAAAGAGTGTGTGTTACACTTGGATAAAGAAGAGTATAAAAAGGGGACAGGCAGAGAAATGTCAGATTAGCACCTAAATATATTTTGAAGAGAAACATAGCATTTTGCCAAAATGATCTTTACTTGAATAGTAACAATTCCAGCTTGTCACTGCCACAAGCCTAGAGATTTATTTGAGGAAGATAAATGCCCTTTTCTTTTTACCATCTAGAACAGCGTTCTGTAATGGAGGTCTTGAGCCATCTCATTCAGTGATCTAAAGGAGAAACAAGGGATCTTTATTTGAAAGTTTTCTCCTTATGAGTGAATCTGATAGAAGCCAGGGTGAGGAATACTTTTAGTATTGTTTACTTTTAGTAAATAATAAGGTGTTCACCTGTTGATACATCATCCCAAACCACTCTCTGTTTGTTTAAGGAATCTGGACCAACTTTCCCCAATCCCAGTGTTTAAAATGCCCTTCTCATATTGCTAATCAATTTAAACCAGAGAGTTTGAAAGATGTCTGCTTGCATACTGTGCTTGGTTCCCTACTGCACTAAATCGTCTTGCCTGACATTATCCAAGAGATCCATTATACTTCTCATCCTTAACTAAGTTTAGATGATTTTTAGGGCAGATATCATGTAGCTGAATATTATCCCCTAATAATAGTATTTATTCCAGATGGATACTCAACTGACCAGGGGTAGACCTAGTGACAAAGGATATGGTGTTAGAAACGAAAGACTATTTCCTACCCAACCTTCTAGTTCCAACAGATTCTTTTTTTTCCCTCCAGGCGGAGTCTTGTCCTGTCTCCCAGGCTGGAGTGCAATGACACGATCTCAGCTCACTGCAACCTCTGCCTCCTGGGTTCAAGCAATTCTCCTGCTTCAGCCTCCCGAGTAGCTGGGATTACAGGCATCTACCACCATACCTGGCTATTTTTTGTATTTTTAGTAGAGGCGGGGTTTCACCGTGTTGGTCAGGCTGGTCTCGAACTCCTGACCTCATGATCCACCTGCCTAAGCCTCCCAAAATACTGGGATTACAGGCATGAGCCACCGCACTTGGCCTCTCTCAGATTCTTTTTAACAGTATAAGACTGACTTGTTTTTTTTCTTGAAGAGAACAGTGTTAAAGGTGTTTTCTAATGCAATTTTAGCATTTTTTAAAGGAAAACATAAAGAGAGCTGAGGAAAAGAATACTATGGCCATGGCAACCAAAAAAAAAAAGAGAGCAGCAAAAGCAGGTGATTGATGGCTATATTAAACCAATGTTTATCTGTTCTGTTTTAATCTCATTGAGTTCAATGATCTGGTGGGCTGCAGGAGAATTTTCTGTCAAAACTAGTTGCAGAAGTGAGTGATGAAGCCTTTTGAAACATCCCTATATTATGTCCCTCTCACGGAATTAGAAAACAGAGCCATGGGCAAAGGCTATTTTCATGACCTTTCAGCAGTGTGATGTCTGCATTTCCCACATGTCAAGGCCCAGGCATGCAGGGAAATTCATTTGTGGTCTGGACAAATGTGGTCATTGGGCCTTTATCCCTTGATCCTTGGCCATGACTTGCACTGCTTTAGTCCCCATGCTCACATTGCCTCTGAGGCAGGGCATCATTCTTGTTATTAAAAGCATGTACAGTTTTGGGTGTGCTTGTCTATGTATGCGTTCTCCCAGCTCACACTTCACTTTAAAAAAAAAATTTTTTTTTAAACACTGAGTCCTTGATGACAGGATATGAAAAATGCTCTGGGTAGGCTTTGCTTCTGAATCTGTGACACAGCTGTGTTTCTATCTATCCTAGTACTATGGCCATGTCCCTCCCTTTGTGGGGCAGGACAGGGCAGATCAGCTTGTGGCTGTGAAGAAAGCACAGCTCTGGATGGAACAGGAACTCCCCATGTACTTGATCTCCAACCTTAAGGGGCACATTCGTCCTTTCCCTGGCCCTGTTCACCCTAACAGTCTGCTAAGTTAATTTATGTGTTTTTCCTTTCAATTCTCTGCTCTCCCCATCTCTTCTACAGGGAACAGGGTCCTCTTGTCATTTTTGCTATGAGGATAATTTGGAATATCTGGGTAATGTCAGGGATGAGCATCAAACCTCCGAAGAACTTGCTGTCAGATTCAGTGGTTTGTTTTTTTTAGCTGTGCCAAAAAGAAAATGTCAGAAGGAAAGGAACTGTAAAAGTCTAAATGGTTATTGTTGTCTTTTGTGTCTGAGACAATGCAAATAGACCAATCACCCTCTGCTGTGTTTGTGTGTCTGAGGAGGCTGACGGGCACACTCCACCCAGCGCAGAGCAGCTATTATGCATGGAGTCTGGTCAGGTCTGTGCCCTCCTTGTGTATGCAAATACAGTTTGCCAGCTACCTTGGATCAGAAAGAATCTCCCTCTCCCCTACTCCCTTTGATTCCTCCTCACGGGGTTGTTCTACCCAAAGTTATTGAGGTTGTGCCTTAAGGGTCTTTAAGGCAGGTCTTCTGCCCTCCCACCTGCCCCTGCTCCATTCACCCCACCTGATTCCTGGCTGGGCCCCATTCTTCACACTTGCCAAATCCAGCCCTGCTGGGTTGCAGGAAACATGTGTGGCCTGGCTGTAATCCAGAAGAGTCAGGAGGGCTTTCCTGGTGAAGGGATGAAGGGGACAACACCTTGTTGATCTCCTCTGCATTCTATATCACCTTACGGATGATGGCTTGATGACATGGAGAAAGTGCATAATATTGACTTCAACCCACCCTTCCAAAGCCATCATGCTCAAGGCCATGGGAGCCCTTCTGGCATTTCCAACAGGGAACTAGAAGTGATCTAGACATTTGCATTAAGCTTCCCGCAGGGTATTGAATACTGAGGAATGGGCCCCAGATTTTATTGATGTCACTCTCATGATTGCCCCCTCCCCACACCTCCTGCTCTTACAGAACACTGGAGAAAGCTAATTGCTGCAGATTTGACAGCTGGCCAGATCCCTGGCAGAGGCATGTGTTTGCTGGAGCCAAGCATTTGTGGCTTTAGAACCAGCAGAGTGGTTTTGTGGTACAGACGTGTGCAGCCCAGGTGTCATGCTGTGGCTCCAATCAGAGGATATGCACACACCACCAGCAAGACCTCTGCAGCGTGCTGCCAGTTCCCAAGCACATTGCTCTCTGGAGTGTGGCCAAGGCCCACTGTGACATCCCAGGTTGTGCTGGAGTTGCTGTAATATCCAAGCTGTAACTGATGTGTTAGCAGCACCTTCAATGTGTAATGGTAGAAAATCACCTAAATGTCCTTAAGAAAACCAGGCAGCCTGCTGTGTGGGCTGTGCTCCACAAGCGAACATAGAATTGTCAGCAAATTCTTTCCTGAGATGTCGCCATTGAAAATTTATGCCGCACATTGGTCCTCCCTTGTTTGTAATGCTGACTATGGATGCAGGCACTTGATTTCTCCTCATTTTGCAGATGAGTTTGTTTGAAGACTGGAATTAAAACATGAGTGGCTTATCAGATAGCAGCAACGAATATGGCTGGAAGCCTGGAATCTGGACCTCATTTTCTTTCCCTGTCCCTTTCTTTCTCTTCTCTCTATTTTGCTTTTCAAATGATTGTTGTTTGTGTGGTTCACCTTGATTAAATTTATTCCTAAAATATTTTTGGTATAAGCACGTAAATTCAATTTGGCAGGAAACATAAATTTTAGCAATGTCAGTGCTGTCTAATAGAACTTTCGGCTATGCTGCAAATATTCTGCGTTTGTGCTGTCCAATTCAGTAGCCACTAGCTACATGGGGCTATTGAACATTTGAAATGTGGCTGATATGATTAAGTGAATTTTTAATCGGATTACTTTTAATTAATCTAAATTTAAATTTAAATAGCCACGTGTGACAACTTGCCACCATATTGAATGGTGCAGATTTACAGACCAACCCACTCATTTTACGGATAGGAAAGTGAGACCCAGGGAGGCTACTGGAATTTGCTCAAGAGCACATGCATAATTAGACTCAGGCCATCTAAACGGTTAGCATCTTCAGACGCAGAAAATAGTACGTTCTGATATCTCTGCATAAGGTTTTAAAACTCTTTGCACCTTAAAAATGAAATAAAACATGCAAAAACAAAAGTGGTATTACATTTTGTGCTGGGTTGATTTTTTGCACAATTTTCCGTACAAAAACAGGGTCCAAGAAGAAAATTGCACTGGTGAATGCTGCCTGTTATTCCACATAAGGCCCTAGAGTGGCGCTGTTGCATAACTTCTGATGCCTACAAAAATCCAAATCAAAAAACCCAAACCAATGAAAAGCCACTTTGTTTTTCCTATTCCTGCTCTGTCCACCTCCAGTAGTTTATTCTTTTATGTTCAGATCTTTGAATATTTTACTTCCTAGTAGAAAGAGAAGTCAAAATCTCTCTGTAGGTCTACGAAAATAGATTTCCATATGTAGGGGGGAGAAAGCCTGAAGCTTGGTTCTTGTTTTATAACGTATTGAGGATACTATGGAGGTTGACCCCTTGAGGAGTTTAAACATCTTTATCAGTTTTTTCAATAGATAAGATTAAAGTGTCATAGAGACATAACTCATCAATACTCTGACTTCCTGCTCTCTGAGGACACATTCTTCAATGACATCTCAGATCTCTTAAATATGAGTCTTGGTCAGAACGTCTTTTCCGGGAAAGGTTGGGGCAACATGGTTTGTAGACTGCAGTGGGATAAGCACATTTGACAGGTAATGTGTAATTTCAGTCTAAGGCTTCTACAGACCTCACTAAAGGGCACATTAAGAATTGTGTGTGTGTGTGTGTGTGTGTGTGTGTGTGTGTGTGTGTGTGTGTGTGTAGAAGCAACCTAGCACTTTAGCATCTGGGGCGCCCCGATTCAGAGCCTGCCATCCTATCAATGTTGTTCTGTCTCGTGGAGAGAACACTTCACGTAGACCTGCAGTGATGCCACGTGACTTGTAATTCCCTTAAAAGTTAATGAATGTGTTAGAATTAATTTTAATAAACGTTGATTAATTGCAGTTTGATTTGCGTTTTGAAGAACAAAGGCATCACAAATACAAATCAGTATTTGGCAGATTTTTCTTCGTTGCTTTGAAGGTGTTCACAGCAGATGGCAGTGTTGCTTTGCAGATGCTACTGGACCAGCCTGGTGGAGATGGTGAACATTTCTACACATGCTCTCCAGGCAGCGCTACAAGATCGGCACCCCCAAAATTAGCGCCTGGACACAGACCGAATGAAGAGTCCAAGCAGAATTCAAAAGAATCACTGACACTGCTGTGAATTCAAAATATGGGGATTATTTGAACCTTCTTCTGTAATTTAATTCAACGAAATTGAATTAAGTTCGTGACAAGTTGAGAACAACATAGAGTATTAAAATGGTCAAAAATTTCAAAACAGTGGTTGACTGTGTATGTGTGTTGAGGAGAAGCAGAGAAAAGGAAAGAAAAGTTGTGTCCATAATAGTAAAATATTCGGCACACAGATGTACACATATTTCATCAATTTACACTATCTATATTACATATAGATACCATAGCAGGTCAATGATTACTGCAACAAAGATAAAAATCCCTTGTTGCAGGTGCCCAGAGAGGGAGTCTAACTGAATACTTTCCTTGTCTACAGAATGAAGATAGAATTAGTAATCTTGCAAGGTCACTTCCAGCTCTGAAATTCTAGGTGTTTGTGAATATTTTCATACCTTCTTGTACTTCTACACCTTCAGAGTTTATGAAACAGGCTGTTATCCTTCAAATCACACTAGCATGAGGGAAGCCATGGAGCTGGATTTCTCTCAATGTCATATCCTTTTTGGTCTTTGGATGTTATTTAGCAAGTCTTGTCCAGACTGCATGTGATGGTGACCAAAACAATTAGGGAGATTGATTTGGCATGCATCATTTCATTCTCTGCTCTCTACAGGGAGGGATGGAGGAGCCCTTCAGGGTCCAAAATAACTAAATTTGATTTTGCCCCAATTAAGACATTAACTTTGCAAGTTGTTTTGATGTTGTTATATTCAACTTAAACTTTATTATTTAAAGAATAAGTGTCTCAGAAAGAAGATTTACAAGATTATATTACATTTACTTCTCCTTTCTAAAGCTCTTTCTATCTCCTTTATGTTAGTTTATGGTTTGAAAAAAAAAAAAACTAGTAACTTTACAAATTTATTTGATGTTACTTTCTGAGTCTGTGTATCCTGTATTATGTCACATCAATCTGTTCATTAATTTTAGGTTGCTTCATTACATTACTATTGTTTTTATGTCATTTGAAGGCATTAAAATGCCACAGAATAATACTCTTGAACGAAAAAGCATGGCTGAAACAGCTCTCATATTTTCTGGGTATTGATTCCCTAATTGAATTAAAGTCTCTCTTTGACAGAATTCCAAGAAGGTAAAGGGCTAGTCCATGATTCACAACTGGTTGTATCTCGTCCCAATGACCATGGCGATGCACATTCATTCAACAAACACTTACTAAGGGTCCACAGTGGGCCTGGCTCTGTGTGCAGTCAGCATTGCTCATCAGCTGTAGGATGAGGAGCAGGAAATGCAGCATGCGTTTGGAGTCTGTTCCAATCTACTTTCATGTCTGCCTCAGAGAAGGAAGAGACATAGAAATTACCGAGGAGAGCCGAAATGGCAGGTGGCATGAGAAGGAATACTGCAGCCTTCCTCTCTGTGAGCCTGGAAGCAATGTGTGGCTTCTAGGTAATAGGTCTGGACTTCATGGGTAGCTTTTGGAGCAGCCTCAAAGACCCATGAACTCAGAGCTTGAAGGTAGAATCAGTTTTCCAGCACTATAATGCCAGCAGGTAGCTTCTGACAAAGAAGCTAATGGTTTCATGAAATTTTAAGAGATATTGGGATAGTTGTGGGTCTTCCACTGAAATGTTCACTACAGATTTTTATTCAACATGAGGATTGTGAAATATCTATTACATAAAATATTAATTGCTTTCTTCCAATTAAGTTCTCTACACTTTTGCTGTGAGAGTTCTTGTAGACAGGACAAGGCAAGTTATCCTGTAAGGTTCAGTGTCCTGCTGTGCGCTCCTGGCGACCTACATCATAGCTATTCCCTGGAAGTAAGCTGAATCTTTTGCACCCTGGAAATATATATACACATATATATGATCAAACATTTTGCCATGTGTTAAGTGTTTTTAGATGCTTTACTTTGTTTAATTTTCACAACACTGTAAAGTAGATACACTAGCAACATTTTATTGAGGATGAGAGAAGTTTCATCTCAGAGACAGGATTTAAATTCAATTCTGTGAAATTCTAAAGTGCATGTTGCCGTAGCCTTCAAATGGAAGTAACCCCACAGGGACTTTTGGTACATGGGTGAGAGGTAGGCTTATCTATTCTCCACTTGTACTGAAGCATTGGTATTTGTTTTATGAATGTAGCAACTGAGAGACACCAAACTAGGGAATAAGACTGTTCCTTAGAATCTCTATTCACCTTTATTTTATTGACATTTGTAAATCTGCTAATTTTCTAAGACTAATGCACAGTATTGTAGACACCAGCATTTTTGAGAAGGAGCAGCAGCCTTGGATGTCTCATTTGTTCAGGATTTGGTTATCTTAGCACTCTTGTGATGCATGAACTTCCTTGTTCTTCAACTGTTAAAGAAACCTGCTGGGGCACTGGCATTTGGTTAATCAGTGAAGATAAAGATAGACCTTCTGAGTAAGGTCCCATTTGTAGAAAAAGTGAGGTAGCAAAATTTTTTCCTATTCTGTTGGTTGCTGGCTCACTCTGTTGATAGTTTCTTTTGCTGTGCAGAAGCTCTTAAGTTTAATTAGATCCCACTTGTCCATTTTGGCTTTTTTGCCATTGCTTTTTGTGTTTCAGTCATGAAGTCCTTGCCTATTCCTATGTCCTGAATGGTATGGCCTAGGGTTTTCTTCTAGAGTTTTTATGGTGTTAGGCCTCATGTTTAAATCTTTAATCCATCTAGAGTTATTTTTGTATAAGGTGTAAGGAAGGGATCCAGTTTCAGCTTTCTGCATGTGACTAGCCAGTTTTTCCAGCACCATTTATTAAATAGGGAATCCTTTCTCCATTCTTTGTTTTTGTCAGGCGTGCCAAAGATCAGATGGTTGTAGTTGTGTGACATTCCTTCTGAAGCCTCTGTTCTGTTCCATTGGCCTATATTCTTTTTTGGTACCAGTACCATGCTGTTTTGATTATAGTAGCCTTGACAAAGGGCTAATATCCAGAATCTATGGAGAACTTAAATGAATTTGCAAGAAAAAAACAGCCCCATCAGAAAGTGGGCAAAGGATATGAGCAGACAGTTTTCATAAGGAGACATTTATGCAGCCAACAAACATATGAAAAAAAGCTAGTCATCACTGGTTATTAGAAAAATGCAAATGAAAACCACATTGAGATACTACCTCATACCAGTTAGAATGGCGCTCATTAAAATATCAGGAGACAACAGACGCTGGAGAGGATGTGGAGAAATAGGAATGCTTTTACACTGTAGGAGTGTAAATTAATTCAACCATTGTGGAAAACAGTGTGGTGATTCCTCAAGGATCTAGAAATAGAAATACCATTTGACCCAGCAATCCCATTACTAGGTATATACCCAAAGGATTAGATAACATTCTATTATAAAGACGCATGCACATGTATGTTTATTGCAGCACTGTTCACACTAGCAAAGACTTGGAACCAACCCAAATGCCAATCAATGATAGACTGGATAAAGAAAATGTAGCACATATACACCATGGAATACTATGCAGCCATAAAAAAGATGAGTTCATGTCTTTTGTGGGGACATGGATGAAACTGGAAACCATCATTCTCAGTACTGACACAAGAACAGAAAACCAAACACCACATACATGTTCTCACTCATAAGTGGATGTTGAACAATGAGAACACATGGATGCAGGGAAGAGAACATCACACACTGGGGCCTGGGGGTGGAGGGGCTAGGGGAGGAATAGCAGGGGGTGGAGGGATTGGGGAGGGCCAGTGTTAGTAGAAATACCTAATGTAGATGACGGGGCGATGGATGCAGCAAACCACCACCATGGCATATGTATACCTATGTAACAAACCTGCACGACCTGCACATGTACCCCAGAAATAAAGTATAAGAAAGAAAGAAAAAATAAGGTAGCTATATAGATGGCATTTGAGCTTAACTACAATATGTCATGTATGCAGGCTTAAAGAAGTTTCCAGGGCATCATTTTTTTTTTAATTTAAAAATGAAAGTTTAAAGGTAAATTTCACTTAAAGGGAGAAAAAAATAATTGTAGAAAACATAGGGAAAATAAGAGTCAACCCAGGGCTTCATAATTAGAAATAGCAATTAAATAAAGCTGGCCTTTGCAAGAATTACAGTGAAGTAAAATGAAATTGTGCCCGATGGGGTCTGCTTACTTCTGCTCTATATCTGATAATCACAGAAGAACAGAGGAGCAAGAAAAATAAAATTGTATTAACAATGGCTCATTAATTCATACTCGGCTTCTAATATTCCATATATCCAGTCATGTTCTTTGATGTACAAAGAATCTTATGGTTGGCAAAAAAGTGCATTTGAGTATCCTAAAAAGAGTTTTTAAGTGTCTCCACAGAACTTTAGTGATATACCACATATCTTAGTTTCTAAAATGCACCTTGTAAGCCTGTACCTCATTCAGTAGAATAATACATTTTTGGGTTCTTGATTTATATAAAACAGCATTGAGTATCTCTAAGAAGGAAAAAATCATGTGGCCAATATCTTAGCGATGTTAAAAGTTATGTAAATATTCTGTGGAAAAAATTGTTTCCTGGTTATATTGCTATCAGGAAAATTACTTCCCATCTGCATGACAGTTGAATTTTGGTGGCCTTTTTTACCCAATACCTTTGATAATACCTTTTTTCACTCAATACCTTTGACTATTTTTCTCTGAAATAAGCCCAGAAATTAATATTAAGCTTGGCAAGTAGAATTTATATTGGATTTATCGTATAACAGTGAAATCGTGGACTGGCTCCTAAGGCTGGCCTGAGCGTCCTCATATTTTCTTAAAGTAGATTGCCAAAATGGTACTCTAGATATTCTTATTCTTGTGTTTGAATAAAATGGTGACTAACTTGAAAATGAGGCTCTTTGATGACGAGGAATATAGATGTTTTATTGTAGCTTTTGATTGTTACATGTAAAAGATAAAATAAATCTTAGTTTTTTTTCCCTTTTTTTATAAACCACAAATTTATTAGTTCAAGTAAGTCCAAGGCACTTTACAAAGCCCCAGATGATGATTTTACAATTATAAAATGATTTCATGTATACTATAACTTTTATTTTAATATTCCAGATGTTTATGAAATAATAGCAAACACCAATCACCCAAATAAACATAAAGCTAATTAAGTAATACTTGGCTTAATTTTCCATTTTTATTTCTAGTTTTATTTACTTCTTAATTGTTTATTTGCATCATGACCAATTTTCACATTAGAACAACTGCTAGGTTGCATTCGGACATGACAGTGGTTTTAGAGTTGACAATTTAAGGATTGATATAAAAATGAATAGGATTTCCTCAAACAGAGGATTAGGATTTTGCCTGGGGAAAATTGGTATTTTCTCAGTCCGTGATCACACTGGTGAAGCTTAGAAAGTAATTCTAGGCTCCTGATTATATTTCTAAGGCCCTGGAATATAATTCTTACTCTGCACATGGGAAGAGTTTTGTGGGTCCAGTTGGAATGTATAGGTGATGCTCTGATGAGCACCTTCAAGAAGGTAAAAGAGTAGCTTTGGAAAGTGCCTGGCGGCATGTTGGGTACAGACAGAGTTCACAAAAATAGGACCAAAGATATGGTGATGACATCCTTCTTGACATTCTAGAATAATGCTCTTGATTTCTATAAAGGATTTGCATTGTTATATGTAAAATTAAGAACAGGAGAAAATATGTCAAACATTTTTTTTTTCCTGAAAAAGTGAAGGGAATATGAAAATCATAATAAGGCATTTTATTGCAAAAGATAATAATAAATGAGGAAAAGATCTTTGATTGCTGGTAGCCCTGATATTTTGGCTTTGCTGTGCTACATATTTAGATATGGGCATTTATTTTTTTATTATAGATAAAGGAATGTATTTGTATATATTGTTTCCTTGAGTTTATAAACAAAATATATAAAATGTAACTGTTTTTAAAGTATATGTTAGATCCTGGAGGGATAACAAATTGACATATTTTTCAAAGCAGGCAACGTGTCTATGGTCATATGGAAAGATCAGTATTATTTCCAATGCCATGCCATGCCATCTCAAATAGCTATTAACCTATGATACTAAAACTGATTTGGTTTATTTGTTCAATGAAGGGTTGAAAAAATAAGTGCCCTAGAATTCCTGTAAACTTTACTACCTTGGCATAATGAGAATTCTTCACTGGAGATATGATGATGGTTTGTGGAAGTGGCTAAGAATCACATAGCACTATCAGAATAAACACATTGAGATTGTCTGAATTTAGTTAGCCATAAGAGCAAATCTATTTTTTCCATAAGAAATGTTTACTATATGTTTTTCTCTTCCTAAAATCCACTATATTGTGTACAATAAAAAGGTGTCTGCTAACACATGGCTGGACACAAGGGTACTACAATGTAAGTGCTAATAGACACAAAACTCTGAGTCATAAAACATGAGAAAAAAATCCCCCTTACAACAAAACTGTCATGAAAGAATATCTGTCTCTTATACAATCTTAATTATTGCCAATAATATAGTTTTATTCTAGGAGCAGATATCTACCTGAAAACAATGTAGGAGGTTTTTTTTTTTTTTGATGCATTCAGTTATTTTCCAATAAATATCAGTGATATGGTTTGGCTTTGCATCCCCACCAAAATCTCACCTTGAATTGTAATAATTCCCACATGTTGTGGGAGGGGCCCAGTAGGAGGTAATTGAACATGGGGGCGGATCTCTCCAGTGCTGTTCTTGTGATGGTGAATAAGTCTCATGAGATCTGATGGTTTTATAAAAGGGAGTTCCCCTGTACAAGCTCTCTTGCCTGCCACCATGTAAGACATGTCTTTGATCTTCCTTTGTCTTCTGCAATGATTGTGAGGCCTCCCCAGCCATGTGGAACTTTGAGTACATTAAACCTCTTTCCTTTATAAATTATCTAGTCAAGTAATATCTTTGCAGCAACATGAGAACAGATTAATATAATCAGCCATAGGTATTATTAAATATAGTTTGGTTCAGAAGAAGTGATACTAAATCTTGAATTTTAATTTTGACCTGAGCTAAGTCAAGTTATCTCAACAGAAGATGCCAGGCAGTTTAATTAATAAAAACCAGTAAATAAAAAGATGATGTAGATTAATTAGATCTGGAGAAGTAGTAGGAAGTGTTCTGCATGGTTGTAGCCTATACATAATAAGAAAATTAAAAATGGAACTATAACTTCAGAAAGGGAAAACAGAGAGAAATTTGGGATCCATGTATCTTTTAATTTTTAATTTATAACAAAAAATAGTGTGTTTATTTTGGCAGGTGTATTTTTTGGCAGTATGGAATACAAAGAATGTTTTGGATTTGGAGATTGTAAAAGATATTTTCATAAAGTGTCAGTGTGAAGAAAAAATAGATGAAAATATGAAGTTTCTGCTTTCCCTGTGAAAGGGAAACAAGTGTTCTCTAGGCCTATTTGTTGCAGAAACTCTGAAATTCCAGATCTATGTGGCTGTACAACTTTAACATACAAGATTTCTGCTTAGATTAATTTCAAAAGGCTGAATGACTTACTGGACCTTTAGAGAAGCAGCAAATTTGCCTTGATTTGATCATCACATTTCACTTCTTATAAATCTTGTGCATCTCATTAGACTTAACTGTGACTGAACTTGATGAAATGTATGCTATGTATATGTAACTTCAACATAGAAAAATATTTGTGAGCTTGTTTTAAGTTAAGTGAAGCAATGCAAAGCATGAATGGGACATTAATGAGGTCATTAGCATTTCTAGGAATAATGGATTATCAGTTGATGTAGGGATGATTATTTATGATTTAATTTATCTGTAGGGTAAAAGAAGCCAGGGAACTATTTCAATGGAGGTTAAATCTGGCCATAATTAAAACGTTTAAAGGAAAAATAAGTTATTGAAATGATCTATGTTGAAGATAAATTTATGGTAGAAATAAAATTATCTGGAGCATATCTGATTTTGTGGGGTACAGTTTAGCTTTTTCCTCTATATTTTCTTCTCCTGTTAATTAGGTATAAAAAGCCAGTGTGTTAGTGCTTGTATTTTAGACTTTAGACAATATATTGGACTTAAAAATAGAGACAATTTTTTTTAGGCTCTACTGGGTTCTCTTGCAAAAACGAACTTTAAAATGACAGTATGATTAGAAGGCTTTCTTAACCTTGTGTTCTTAGGACTCAATTTCTAGGGTTTTGGAGACAGAACTTTGATCTAGGAAGATGTTGACTTAATAAATGTGTTGTAAAACTTGTAAAGAAAATAACATTTGTAAGCATAGGACTTGCATCGTTTCTCAAATTATACTCTATTCTGTAAACATTCAGGCTTCCCCATGGCAAAAACAAAAACAAAAACAAAATATGAGAATATAAAACATATACTTGAGATTTTTGATACATTTCCTCCTGCAGAAAAAAAAGAGAGACAGCTCCAATTACCTGGAAAAATTACTGGAATAAATTTTATAAAATTATTTTCATGAGATTGGTCATGGCTGATGAGGTAGGTACACATTCCCCCCATCCACAGAAAGGGGAAACACTGCCTGAATCAATCACTAATTTTTCTTATATGTCATTGCATCTAGATGAGAAGCTCTTGGGCGGATACTACAAGGGGGAGTAAGTAATTAATACCTGGAGAGTGCAGTAGGTGAACAGAAGACAGGGAATTGGAAGAAACAGTCATTAAGATCCTCAGGAAATGAACACAGAGACTTAGCACAGTACCAGCCAAAGATGATCTATTTTCAATTTCGTGCATATTAAGCTTGGAATTAGAAAATTACTGGCAAAAAGAAGTGAAAAAGTAGTAAGTGTATGATGATTTGGTTAGATGTCTTAATGGCAGCAACCATACTATTTACTACCAGTCCCCAATAGTGTCTAACACAGAGTTGTGTTCTATGAATGTTGAATGAAGGAGAGAAGTACTAGACAAATGAGGCACCAAGCATGTTTAGCAAATATACTTTGTGATTAGAGGATATGCTGGGAAAAATAAAACTGAAATTAGTGATTTGGGATTTAAATCCTACTAGTAGGGAAATCAGACTAATAAAATATGTTTCTCAAATGAAAAAAACAAAACAAAACAAAACAACCCACCTTGCTGTAATCATTCCAAAGCCGAATGAAGTCCTTTAGAGCTGTCCTATTCAAAGCCTGGCCCTCAGGGGCCAGCACTGATGTGCAGTGACAGTCAGTTTGGAAACCTTTGTAGCAGTTTGGCTTACTAATTTCGCATTACTTGAATCTAATAACGAAACAAAAATTAGGCTTGTATTTTGTGTGTCTCTATTTTAAATAATAGTTTTTAGTAATTTGTATTGAATTTACAATGATACCTGTCCTGATGGATAGGGAAAAATAACAACAAACCTGTTTCTTAATCACTGGTCATTTGAGAATCACTGCTTTAGAGGAGTCAAGTTCTGAAACATTAATTCTATTCCTCATACTATTTACAATTAAAAAAATTTCCTTTGAATTTTAAAATGCATTGTTCTGAAATGACACAAAATTATTACCAGATGGTTTGTGATTTCTCTGCTTCTCTGGGCCTCAAGTGCATTCTCTGTCTACCTCTTGGCTAATTTTAGCCCTGCAATGAGATTCCCAAATAGGAACAGAACAGCAAGGAGCTTGCTGTTTTGTACTGACTATAGTATCTTCTTTAGCTGCTAGGTCAGTTCAGAGTGGGCAGTTCAGAAACAATCTAATCTATGTGGTCATCTGCTCTTTCTGTAACCAAGAAGTGCTTTCTCTCTCTGTAGGGACCTGTATTCAGTGTACACTGTGGTTATTTCTTGATAATAAATCCTTATTCCCAACATGGCTAAGACTAGTGACTCTCACATAGAAGGTAGTAGACAAGTGCAGGAAAACATAATTTAACATGCAGTTATCAGCTTTTTGTAATTTTCAGCTCAGTGCTGAATGGAATGGACTGGAGAGATTCTTTGGATTGCTCTGTCAGACAGGATAAATCTTTTAGCTTGCAAAATGAGCAGTGGGCTTATATGAACGTCAGCTGTTTCAGAGCCAGTGCACCCGATTCCACACTTCTGACTCTGTTAGAGCTCCCATTGATTTTAATGATGATGTTCAAAGATTCACTCTGTCACACCTAGATGAGAACTGGCCTCATAAAATGCGCCTGAAGCTGATGGATTTTATCAGTAGTTATGGTATGCCAATCATCTTAGGGGGAAGTACTTGTAATTGGCTTAACTCTTGCTGTTTGTGATTAATCATCTCTTCTGAAATGAGATGATTTGGTGTAGTCTGCCCAGTAATTCTGTAATCACATGGAAGGCCTGCTGGCTAGAGAACAAAAGTGAGTTTGATTTTTTTTATTCTTGCTTTCATTTCAAAAAATAGTAAACTGTACAATTGTATTTAAGTATTCAAGGATGGTCTAACAAGCACAGCATTCTGAGCTCATTATGTAATTTGCCCATACTAACATCAGAGCTTGCTTTTGGAACATTTCCTTTGCAGTGTGGTGGGCAATTTGTGATGGCTCCATTCTTATGGGGGTTATGCTATTCTCACTACTGGCATTTCAAGTGTTCTAACCTGTAAAATAAGACAATTGAACTTCAAAGTCTGTAAGGTCTCTTTTAGCTTTCATCTTATGAAAAATCTTGTTTGAACTATTATTGAGTAGCCATTAGATAATGCATGATGTGCCAAATGCTATGGAGAACATACATACATGCATTTTTTAATAGATTAAGAGCATTTATGGATTATATCAGGATTTTTTTTTGCAAATGCCATCTCTTTGACTCCTCATTTAATCACCTGAGTTGACAGACGAGGAAAGTGGCTTCCTTGTGAATGGAGGAGTTCAGCTAGAAACCCAGGTCTAGGCTGACATCAAAGCTTTCCTTCCTGTGGGTGCTGCCCCCAGCTGCATTCAACTCTTAAGTTCTGGGCAATTCCACTTAGGCAGGTACTTCCTGGACTCTCACTTCTTCCGTCTCCTGTCTTACCTTTCAGCTACTTTCAGTCCCAAGGGGAGCTATTGTCTCTGGTTGCCACTCATTTCTCCGAGAAATAGTTTCTTCATGGACCTTGCCTCTCTGTAATGACTTCCAACTCCTCACCTGCTGCACCTGGGTCCCCTAACCTTAAGAATCATAGTAGCCTAAGAGGACATTCTCTATACAGCTTCTTGGATATTCTGCAGACACAAGACAGTCAGATACATTTTTAAAAGTGTCCTCTAGCTGCTGATTGGATCAGATTGCTGATTGCTCCCAGAGGGACTTATTGGGAGACTTTGCAGAAGACCAGATGATAAAGCTGCAATATCTCTCCTTTTGCTCTTAACCATCACCCTAGATGCATGTATTCTTATGTGCCACTCAAATGGTTATGTCAAGACAAAACTGTAGCATTTTGTGCTTATATTTTTGAGCAGTCTTAGAGGCCTCAGAGATCCCTTCTTTTATCTGTTCTCAAGTTTCCTGTTCGCAAGTTATCTGTTCACAAAATTCCTGAGGGTCTTGGATGAGGCGAGAAATGGGCTAATACAAAATTGCTGAATATTAATGGCTATAATTAACACACTTCCCTATAAAACATGTATAGGCAGCTCTACTCCCCATTTTAAACTGATATAAAAGGATGTGTAGCATTATGAGTAATTAAAGTAGTCAGATGGCAAAACTTTTTACCTTCTAGGCAATGCTATCAGTGAGGATAGGCTAGATTATGCTGAGGCAACAAATAATCCGTAAAGTTTAGAGGCTTAATACAATAATTTTTTTTTTGAGTTGTGGTTTTCTGCAGATGTGGAAAATTATTTGGGACAACTGAAGCTTTATGTTGAAGCTTAATAAACCCATCATCTTGTAGAAGTATTATCTGTAAGATGTGGCTTCCTCAGGTGGCATGGCAGGGAGAGTTGGGTAGAGTTGTGCATCAGCTCTGAAATGCTTTGATCTGAAATGGGAAAGTCATTTTTGCTTATAATGTTGGCCAAAGCAGGCCACCTGGCTATAGCTAATTTCAAGAGGTTGGAAAAATGTGATCCTCCCTGTATGTAAAAGGAGAAGAGAATTGAAAATATTGGTAAGCCATAGTAATATTTACAATGATCAAATATTAAGAAGGTTGGCAGCCTTGTGAGGAAATAGTCTTTGCACACTGATGGCATGTATGAATTGGTTCAATTTTATAGATGGTCTTTTAAAACAATTAATAAAATGTAAAATTGCTTGGGTCTGACAATTTCAGCTATATGACTCCAGCTAACCTTTATTGAGCTCTTACTATATACCAAGCACTTTATGAGATATTTATGTACCGTATCATATTTAGTGCTTACTTTTGGGATTTCATTCTAAAAAAATAAGTGGACAAATGTATAAAAGTCCCACAGAAACATTTTGTTTCTCTAAATAGGAAATAACCTATTTATGCACCAAGAAGGAATTCATTAAATAGCATATTTATACAATGAAATACTATAACATGAATCTGTGTTCTTGTCTGTGATCTATTATCTAGTGAAAAACAAACAAACAGCAAATATAATATTGTCACATTAAAAATACATATGGAAAGAAGTTTGAAAAGATAAACAATTAAAAAAAAATGTAGTTCACTCAATGTGATAAGATTACAGGGTATTTTCCTCTTTTAAACTTTAAAAGTTTCCTAAACCTCTTATAAATATGTACTTCCTTTAAAATAAAAAAAGCAAATATTATTTTAAAGTAAATTATAGTCATTTATTTTTCAATGCTTCATTTTCCAAAAGGCAGCAATAAAACATACACCTGAAAAAGATACATGTAAGAGAGGGTTTGCTTTCAAAAAACTAGAACTCTCATAAGGAGACAAAGTTTGCACTTTTCAATTAGAAAAGAGGCCGGGCGCAGTGGCCCACGCCTGTAATCCCAGCACTTTTGGAGGCCGAGGCGGGCGGATCACGAGGTGAAGAGATCGAGATCATCCTGGCCAACATGGTGAAACCCCATCTCTACTAAAAAATACAAAAATTAGCTGGGCGTGGTGGTGTGCACCTGTAGTCCCAGCTACAAAGGAGGCTGAGGCAGGAGATTGCAGTGAGCTGAGATTGTGCCATTGTACTCCAGCCTGGTGCCTGGCAACAGAGCAAGACTCTGTCTTAAAAAAAGGAAAAGAAAAGAAAAGGAAAAAGTGTAAGACAGTATAATATATTGCTCAACGTATGTGGTAAAAAGAATTATTGCTGGAGGAGGACAGGAGGAGTGAAGATGAATGTTGCCTTGAAAATTTTATAAAGGAAAGCAAATTTAGTACTTTTTTTTTCTTTTACCTTTTAGTTTAGGTTTAGGGGTACATGTGCAGGTCTGTTACCTAGGTAAACTTCTGTCATGGGGATTTGCTGTAGAGATTATTGGGTCACCTGTGTTTGACTGCTAGGTATGTTTTCTGATGCTCACTTTCCTCTTACCCTCCGTTTCCCAAGTAGGCCTCAGTGTCTGCTCTTTCTCTTTGTGTCCATGTGTTCTCATTATTTATCTCCCACTTAGAAGTGAGAATATGCTACTCTTAATGGTGTCTGCAGATAATAAGGTGAGGTGAAAGAAAAATCATGCAAAAAATGCTATATTAAATTAAAGTAAACATCAATGTGATGCTTAAGAGCAAAGAACGGCATGATCCTTTTAGAAGTAGAGAGACATTTCTATTTAGTGTCAGCTAGTTTCAGAAGGTATAATGAGGAATCAGAGACAGGAGATGTTCTTCCATTATCCAAAAGGTGCCTGATTCAAATACCTATGATCAGAGATATTTGAATTTAAACATTTCTTTTGAAAATGTAAATTTTAAGATTGGTTTTGGTTTGCTAAGAAAATTTATGTAGGAAATAATTTTTGCTGTGGTGGCCTGGCTTGACCATGCTTCCAAAAAAATTTAGTTGATGACAATACCAGGTTTTTATTTAAGTTAGAAAAAAACAATTATCGTCCTGTTCATTTATTTAAACAAGTTTTTCTTTCTCTCCATTCAATGCATGCTCCAACTGATCAAATCTAGAATTATTTTCTATATTACAAACCTACTATATATTTTTGGAGAATAGAAGTCAATTTTGTTATTAGGATATACATTTCTTTTTATTTCTTGGATGTGGGCAAACTTCTGGCACTCAATTGGAAAAGATTTATGTTTCTTATTGATTTCATAGAGAAATCACTTTTTATATTAAGCAGTATTACATGGGGTACTGGATTCAACAACAGATTTTTTTATTCATTTATTTATAGGCTTTTCCAGTGTGAGTTGAAATCCTGTCAAGGTCCCAAGAGGAGAATTTTCTCATATTTTTTAATGTCAATTTGAAGAAGCTCAGAACTTCTCCACCATGGAATTGAAATTCTTAATAAATCTGTACTGTAACATTTATTAAAATGCAATAGGTCAGGGCACTTTTTTGTGGAGGATTTCTGTAAGTAGTAAGATAAATTTAAATAGTATTCTGGTTGTAAACAAATGTTCTGTAGTCCTGCTTTATGTTTAAACCAAATTTATTCTAATTAATTCAGTTTCAACCTCAGCTGTTCTTTTACCTGCAGCAGTCACACAGTAAACATATATATATTTCTTTAATATTTTTCCCACTTAGGACCTAATACATGGCTAAATTGATTAGGAACATATATGCAAGTCCAGCACTTAATAGAAAAAGGCATGCCCCTATATATCAAGAAATCTTCATAGAATTAAAACATTGAACAGAATGATAAACAGCTTTGTTTCAATGATTTCACTTTTAGAGAGATTGTTGCAATTATTCAAATATATAACTTTTCTTTTTTTCTTCTCTAAAGGAAAAATGAAAACAGTCCAAGCAAATGGTGAAATATTAAGTTGAATGTGCTTTTCTTATTCCAATTTTAAATGTTCTCAAGAAAAATTAAATGATGCTGATTGTAGTTTCAAGTTCCTATTGTGCTGCAGAGCTAAATAATAAAAATGAAATATACTTTTATAACCCAGTAGTGCAACAGAGCTGCAATTGGCTCTATCACATATAAAGAAGCCTTGTTTCAGCTACATTTTGTTGGGGATGCTTTTTTCTATTTATAGACTCAACAGGAGAGTCTTCTGGGAAATGATTACTTGGTGTGACTATGTTTCTGTCAAAGATTTTTGTTTTTTAAAGAAACCTCTGGTATAGAACATGCTGATCAATATGTAATGATATGGCTTGACTGACTTCTAATTTTCTTGGTTTGCCAAATGTCAACTGTATGAATGTATTGGCAGATTTTTTAAAAGTCTCTAGAAAAAAATGCCCAACTCCAAGATTATTTAATTATTTATTTTATTCATGAGTATTATATTTTATTTCAGATAAAGTTTATAGTTAATAGCATTTTTATTTTGTAAATGTTACATTGTCCAAAATTTTCTTTTCCTACAATAGAAGTTCTGATGATTATTTCCCAGAGTGTGGAGTTTTTCATTCACATTGTATAATATCACCCTCGATAAAAGGTAAACATATGCTAGGGAGTTTTAAGTATCATCATTTGTGACAATGTAACATCTTTCCTTGGGGTATAAAAAAGACCCTTTTTACACTTATAGAGGTCAGTTAGATATTATTTCTTCTATCTAACTGTATTTTTGTACTCATTTTTACAAAATTAATTGAAGTTTATTTTGGAAATTTAAACAAAATGGAAAAATATTAGGTAAAAATTGCTTTCCTCAAAATTGCCCATCACTAACCATTTTATATATTTCCCTTCAGTATTTCCTTTAATAAATAGTTTTGTTTTACAAAGTTGATATACTAATATACATTCAATTTTCTATCCTCTGTTTTTACTTATGATTAGTACCTTATTGTCTTATTAAAAACTCTAAAATGTCATGTAGCTTATTTTTTCCCCACAATTTTTGGAGGGGTACACTTTCTCTGCCTACCCCTTAGTTCCCCTAGGACTCAGTCCTTCCCACTCTTTTCAATCTTTGCACTCTTTTCCTCTAACTCTCCATAGAGTTACTAACAAGTACACCTTTCAGGCCTGTTGACTACGATCAATGAATAAATCAGTCAGATGAATGAAAGTGCACACTTCAATGAGTGTGGTTAACAGCAAGTAGAATGGTTTAAAGAGATGAACCCAGTGCTCACACTCAAGGAGATCATAGTCATTGATCATAGTCAATGGGTCTGAAGGGTATACTTGTGAGTAACACTCCATTGGCTATGATCACGTAGATGCTCCTCAGACAGTTCCAACTGTTTATGTCTAAATGCTACTATTCTTTCTTTTCTCTGCTTTGCTTGCTTCTCTTGGATTCCCTCTTTCATTCTCCTCTTTCCAACATCAGAGTTTTGAGAAACCTCTTCACTCCTTCATCCTAACTCCTTTATCCCTGTAAGCATGTCAAAAAGTCCTGAAAGAAAACCTTCTTTGTACCACTCATGGCTGCCTCCTCTCCTCTCCAAAGCTGCTTCCTCAACTTAGTTCTATGATATTATTACCCTGAGTACTGGCTTCCACTATTCTGTTCCTCCTATTCACTGATGATAGTGATCTTCAATCTGTTTGCCAAACAATATTCAAACTGTAAGACTTAGATTAAAAGCTTACCTTGTAAAAACTTTCCTGACTTTCATCTCCCCATTGTAAAGTTGAACACTCTTTCCCTTGTGACTCTCTACCGCACCATGCACACCCCTTTTCAGGGTACTTACAATCATATATATTTATTTGTTTTTTTTTTTTTTTTCGGCATTAGACTATAACCCACTATAAAGCAGGAATCATGTTTAGAAAAATATGACTTACTTGTCTTCGTGTTTCTTGTGCCTGGAACGTAGATGATGCATAGTAAGTCATAAATGAACAAAGGGTCAGAGTGATAATATTTAATCTTTTTGTTCAGTTAAGTATTTTAAATATTTCCAATTTACTGTTTATATCTAATGCTACAAAATATGTCATACATCTTTATTTGAATTTTGTATTCTTTCCTAAAATAGAAATAATCCTCAGAAGTGAAATTACTGGGATAAACAGTATAAACATTTTAAAGACTCCTGATACATATTGCCCAAATGCATATCATAATATTTCCTGAGATTTCTAATAGTCCAACATAAATTTTAATAATTTTTTGTTTTTAAAGCAATAACAGTGAAATCACAGATTCCTTACACTTTTCCTATAGGAGAGTTATTTTAAGGTTAGATAATGCTCACTTTCTGTTTGTAAACTCACACAGCAACTTGCTGAAGTTAGTAATATTAAATTACCTTTAATCTTCCAATGCCATTGAAAGTATAGAAGACAGTATTTAATACAAGCCAAATAGGCAATGTATAAAAGCTTTAGGGTTTTTTTTTTCTTTCTTTTCTTTTTGTCACATTCTAATAAATTCCTAGTGGACTTTTGATTATTAAGACACAGTGCAAGGCCTGCCTTTTAAACCTTCCTTTCTGAATAGGCTATCGATTCAACTAAACTGCTTTTTAAAAATTCAATATACACATCTGGGGAGTCTGCTACCTCTGTGCTTTAGAGGCAGGTTGTGAGAATTTATATATCATTATGTATTTGGTGTAAAATACAACTCAGTATTGTTATTTAAAAGGGGACTTTCTTTGTGGAAAGTCTTCCACCGTAACTTTTGATTAAAAGTTATGTACCCCAGTACTTTTTTTTCCCAAAGGCGATCTCTGAGGAAGTCTTGAAAAGCGTATACCTTGCCATCTGCTGACATGATAAAGCAGAAAGGGTAAGTGATATAGACTGATTTTTGCCCATATATTTTAGGCCTGTATGGCCTCAATTTAGCCTCAGCTCATCTTAACTGCCCTGGGTGTATTGGTATGCTTGGCTTATGTTTTGAAGTAATTTCTTGATGGATTTTAATTGTTTAATTAGATCTAAATTCATGTGAATAATTTCCTGCCAGATCTCTCTCTCTCTCTCTGTTTCTCTCTCTTTCTTTTTACAGAAGGGATCCCATGTGATTAGGAATGCATGGGGTTTTGGTAGCTATGGTAACCACATCATAAACCTTGATGGATGGCAGGTGTTTTAAGTGCTTCAACTATTAGAACCTTATGGGCACTCGATGTGTTCAGCCAAGAATGACATTTGCCCACAGGGATCATAAAACAAAAAGAACCTCTAGTCTGGATTTGGCATCAAGGAGATAACAGACAGTACTAACGAGGACATAATGAAACGGGTTGAGGATTACTCTGATAAATACTATTAAAAGGGTGAAATGGGGGGCTAAGGCAGAGAGTATAGTTTAACTGGTGAAGCAGTGTAATCCTTCTCTGCGCTGTATGAGTATCTAATAGCAAACACTGCATTTATATATTATTGTCTAACAGTCCTGACATCCTGCGTTGTGTGTGAGTCACAAGTCAAATTTTAAGGACCAATTCTAAGTCTAGAACTTTTGAAAATTAGAATATATTTACTTGAAAGATGAGAAAGAAAACGTAATTGTTAATTTTTTAGATGACTCAGGAGTGAGAAGGAGGAGATAGTAGGCAGCCAGTTAGATGACAGAAAATGGATTCAAAATCACTCAAATGAATTAAAGTGTATACTTCCATGAGTGTGGTTAACAGCAAGTAGAATGGTTTAAAAGAGATGAACCCAGTGCTCACACTCAAGGAGAAGCATTTTTAAAAGGTATTTAATATGCAAAGGAGACTATAATAATCAGGTGCTCATAATAGAAAATATTGTATTTAGGAGTACAGATCGCTATTTAATAAATGAAGAAATTCGGAAAGTGGTAGGTTTGGATTGAATAACAAAACACAGCACCTGAGGTAGTTTCAGAGGACTGCGATAGTCTAGGGTCAAAGGGAATGTGGAAAAAGGCAAAATTAACAGCAGCCTTCAACATGTTTCTGTCACTCCTGCTCAGTTGTTCCCTAGGTTAAAAGAAACAAACTGAAATGGAGTGTAAGAGGTTTAAAAAAGTTATAAAGGCATTTTTCAGGCAGTAAATTCTGTTAAGTATTAGAAAAGCTTTATTGGGGGAAAGTTCAAAATTATCCTCTGTAAGTGACTTTAAAGACAGGACGGTAATTTTGTTATGTTATTAAAGAGAGGTAGAGTAATGACCCAGACCATAATGGGCTCTGAACATCTTCAATTCTCTCTTTAAAACATATTTTCCTTTCTGATTAAAAAAAATAAAAATCTCAATTTTCCCTGTGATATTGGCCTATAAAATTCCCTGGAATACAAATCCATTTAGTCTTATCTACCATCTACTAACAAACTCTGGGTATCATGAGACTTCAATGGGCATTGCGATAAAATTCCCTCTTTGGACACCCTTAATCAAACTGAGCTAGTAATTTGTCCTTTGACTTCTCTCCTTGCAGCTTTTTCCTTACTTAGTTGAGACACTCACATAAAAATGCATCAAATTTTCAAGCTCTGTCATAATATGAATAAGTAGAATTGTTTTTCTGAGAGTTTAAAAAGTTATAAAAGAGATAAAAATTGCTCAAAGCCAATATAGTATTTTATTAGGCTTACATCTTTTTTTTTTCTCTGTTTGTTGCTACTATTTCATTTTGGCTTTAATCAGGGTTATGCTGGCTCACATAACATATGCCACTCAAAGTACCTGAAGTGAAAAATGGTGGTTTATCAGCAGGCAGTGAGAGAAGCTCGTGGAGCTAGAGGCGTGCAAGCAGAGCTGAGGCTCACTGAAGGACTGAAATCAGGAACTGGAACTATATTGAGTACCAAGGCAATCCTTCCACATCCCCTTTTTTCCATGTACCTGGTGTCAGATGTAAAACCCTTTACATGACCAAGGTACTTGATACAAAACTTGGAGCTCCAGTGTCAACGTTTCATGGAGGCCTTCTGATAAAATCAGTTTGGATCCTCTTTGCACCCTTGAACTAAACAAATCCAGGAGAGTGCTGGCACCTGGCAGTGGCTTCTCAAAATGTGGCTTTTGGACAAGCAGCATCAGCAGCACCAGGTAATTTGTTAGAAATGGAAATTATTGAACCTTACCCCAGGTCTTCTGAATAAAAATTGTGGAGTTGGGGCCCAGAAATCTGAGTTTTAACAAGCTCTTCAGGCAAATCTGAGGCATACTAAACTTGGGAAACTCTGTAGGGTGACCAGCCCATCTGGGTTTTGGCACTTTTAAGTCTGGCACCCTAGGAAATCTCTGAGTCCAGAAAAAACAAAGATGGCTGACGACTTATCCTGGGTTTACTTCCTACACAGTAGGGGCTGTGGGAACAGATGTTCAAACAAGGGGGCCTGGAAGGTTCTCTCAGAAGAGGATGTAAGAGTGGTGGAAAAATAATTATAAATTGGTATTTTAAATAAACGCCTCTATTTTTAATTTTATTTGAGCAACTCCCAAATTTAATTGGAAAATTATGTTATTAAAACAGCTGTCTCTAAGGCATGCTAGCATCCCTAGTGTATATGCTCAGCTTTTCACTTTCATGTTTTTAAAACATGATGAGCAACCCAAGGTTAGCTTCTCAAAGGATCCTACAGAGTGTTAAACTTCCAGGGCTGCCTTATGTTTGCTAACGCCAAGAGTTAAAAGGGGAAACTGTCCAAATTAATCACAATAGCAGTGATGAATAGAGAGAAGCTACAGCTTTTCTTGTTTTGAAAATACAAGGTCAAAGCAATATATTTATAAATAAGTTTTAATTTGTGAGAACCAGAATTTCACATTACAGAGCTCAAGCAAGTCAGGGAAGTACTTTGTTGCCATGGGTAGTCAAAGGTATTCCATTATTGAACTCACACCAGGGACGGTTACGTTTCATTGTTTGTTCTTTCCAGAACTCTGAGACTCAAGGGAGTGATCATTCTACATTAAATCAAAAACCTCTAAACACCTTCATCGTAATGAAAAAATCTTTCACAATGGACAGTTTGAAAGATGTAAAAGTTATTCTATGTCACTGAGATTTTATGGGGAAAGCTGGTTCTCAGCACTACCTTTCTAAGCTTTCCAATAAATCAACACTGTTGAAAACATTTAAAAGTGTCAGTGTAGCATAGAAATTATCCCCATAGAAAATTATGACTTTTTTCTTTTTGCTTTTCTATTGCTTCAAGAACACTTTACGATATTGCCAACGCCTGCCACCCCTCTGAACCCTACAGCAGATGGGAACAGAATCATATATCGGAAAACATGACAGCTGTGCATTCATAAGAAATTCTTATTGAACAAAATGCATTAACACTTCCTAGATGCATTGGGATTAATAGTAAATCACCAGGAATCACATTCCATGAGATTTAAAAGAGACTTAGAAACTCCTGATTTAAAAGACTTAAAGCTGAGCAGCTCTGGGGATTTATAGAGTTTTCAAATTTGCTAATACTGGAAATGCTACTATGCTGTAAAGTCTTTATTAAGCAAAATAAATAACATCTTTTACCTTTCCAGAGGGAAACTTTAACTTTTAGAAGGAAAGTACTATGTAAGGTATAAAACTGCTTTAGCATTCCATTTGATTGAAGAGGCTACTTAATGACAGACTATGGTTTAATTATTTTGTTAAAAGAGCCCATTGATGAGGGCTTATCATTGTCTGATTTATGAATTAATCCTCGATCAAACAAAGATTGGTAGGAAAGCCTGTATCAGCTTATGGAATATTTTTCACAAACACCTTTAAGTAAAATATTAAAGTGTTTAAACATTTCTGAACCTGGGACAGTTAAACTTCCCAGAGGGAAGCGAGTCCTATATTTCTTAAGTGGTTTAATTATGCACTTGATTCTAAATAAAGATCTGAGAAAAACTTTCTACTTTGTTATTAAATTATTGATTTGAAAGAGTATCTACACAAGTAGGTCCACCTTTTTTCTTTTACACATGAGAAAACTGAAGCCATGACTTGACCAAGGTTATAAAGTGGAAGGTACTTATTTCAGGGGGAAAACACTGATGGTTGTATTTGATTTAACTGAAAATACCATATGTGGATTTTCTTCAAATTTTGGCCTACTGTTTGGAAAATGAAAATTTACCCTGAGAAAAAAACTGTAGAATTTAATGGTATGTTATATACAAATTCAGTTGTTTCATATCAGGTATGTGCAAAATAGAACTCTATTTTTTTCTAATAAATTATTTTCCTCTTTAAGTCTTCATTATTACTCATCAGTAGATAAAGTTATTTATTTGTACATATTCCAATTACTTCCAGCTTAAAACTTAGGTTTTCTTAGGTCCATCAGGTTCAAGTATTTTTTTTTTTAGTCCGATTTGGGTTTAGTGGCTCAGTCACTGTTTTGTTCCCAACACTGTTTAGTTGAAAGGTCTCTCCTTGCCCTTTCCTCCCACCTCTTTCTCTCTGTGTGTCTCTGTGAACCTCCTTACCTCCTTCCTCATTCTCCCATAACACTAGTGATGTCTATAGTAAGGGTCCACCAGTGGAGAATTGAACTGGATGTGCTTGTCTAAATCTTGGCTTTGTTTTTGGGACAGACCATATGTTACCATCAGTGTCCTGGAAGTTGACTCTAATTATGGGATGTCTCACTGCTCTTGTTTTTTATACTTCTAGAAAAAAAAAATCCATACCACAGCCAATGTTTGTGATTCCTTCATTATCTTATGGGCTCAGTACTTCTGTCATTCATGCTCCCAGTTACCTTTTGAAGTGATTTCTCTGGACACACACACACACACACACACACACACACACCCTGCTGCTGAATCCTTTTCACCCTTGAAAGGAGAGAGAGATACCAGACCCAGAGAGTGCACAGGTACTTTCTTTCCTTAACTCTCTCTGTTTAGCTGTGTCACTCTGCCATTAATCTAAGATTCTCCTTTCTTAGTGTTTGGCACTAAAGGGAATCTGTGGGTTCTGTTACTTAGCCAAATCCTTTGGGAAAAAAGAAGCCAGTGAAATTTCCAAACACTCGGTCTTCAGGTCTCTGAAGTTTCATCCCTGGACTAGTTGACTACCACCCTATATTGGGTGAGGACAAGCACGTTTCTTCTCCAAACTCCAGACTCAAACATCTATTTATTCTCAAAGACTGGCAAAGGCTAAAGGATTAGCACTGATTTATTTACATCTTTGCAGGGTTTAGGGGCTAACACCAAGTGGTAAAGTCCTATTTGAATTTAGGTATTTTGGAGGAAGTATTATTATCATTTTTGTTTTGTAGTAAGCAGTGATCTATGCCCTTTTAGTTTAGCCACCAGAGAAAAGGAGAAATCAGCAGGGAGTCCAGGATAACAAAAAATAAGGTTTTTATTGATATTTTATCTTCCCATTTTCCTGCAGCTTTGGATAATCTGCTACATATCAGCAGAGAAACAGTAACCATTTTAAACAATTATAAACATTTTATGGTCTGCATACTTAATACCAGTCATTGATCAAGCAGTTTGGAAACCAATGGAAGTAACATAGAAATTTTCATTTTATTTCATGTAATAACTTTGAAAGGTAAAAGATAGTTATGTTTAGATATCCGGGATCATTTTTAAAACACTAGCAAAAACTGCATTAAAATTGGATCATGCCTGTCAACGTCTGTTTTATGCTGCTATGACAGAAAGCCACAGACAGGGTAATTTATAATAAACAGAAAGTTATTTGGCTCACATTCTAGAGGCTAGGCAGTCCAAGAGCACTGTGCCATTCTCTGGTGAGGGATTTCATGCTGTGTAATCCCATGGTGAAAGGTGGACAACAAGAGAGGGCAAGAGCAAGAAAGCAAGAGAGGGCCAAACTTGCTTTTGTAACAAACCCACCCTTGCAATAGCAACCAGCTCTTGAGTTAATAACGTTAATTCATTCATGGGGTCAGAGCCCTTATGACTATTCATCTCTTATTAGGCCCCACCTACTGATACTGTTGTATTGCGGATTAAGTTTACAGCACATGAACTTTGAGGGAGACATTCAAATCATTGCAATATCCCCAGAAAAGGATGGCTGGCGGACCAGAATCATGCCTTTTACAGATCATGACCTACATTTAGTGAGCATTTATTATTGACAAGCACTGTCCTTAGTATTTTATGCTTATTAAATGATTTAATCATCACAACTCTGGCACCTTTGCTGTTACCCCTTGCCAGTTTACAAATGAGGGTATACTGAGGCTCAGTGGGGTTAGATGACTTGCCCAAGTGTGGCAGATAGTGAGTGGCAGAGCTGGGATTATAATCTGTGTACGGTGTCAGAGTCTTTGCTCCTAACCACTGCATTATACTATATGGTTTATCAGAGATATCATTAAATCTGACAATGAATATCACTTATGCCACCTTGGGAGTCAGATGTAAAAAGAGGTATCACATCATCCTGTAGTGCAGCAGTTTTTGCTGGGCCTAAATGTTCCCCACATTGCTCTTCTCTCAAAAAGATAATTGTGGTTATTTCCTGCTTTCCCTGAGTATATTTAAAATATAACAACTCTGAAATCTGTACTGAGTTAATTCAGCAGGTTTGGTTGAGATTCTGGGGTCTGCATACTTTTGCTGGTATCCAGGTATTCTAATCATCATGCAGGTTTCCTTCTGGCCCTTTGTGTTACTAACATATCTGTTTCTCTGAGTGCTAAATCTGTAGACCTGAACCTCATGAAATGCTTTTCCACACATGCCAGGAAGAAAAACAATAGCGCAAAGGCCCTGGAGTGGGCTGAGAAAAAGATTTACATGTTTAAAGATAAGAAAAAAATGCCAATGTGGCTGGGGATTAGTGAGAAGTGGGAAAGGAATAGAAACTGTGATCATAGGGTTCAGATTATAGAGTTCTTGACAGGCTATGGTATGGAGTTTGCATTTGTTTACAAATAAAATAAGACACCATGGAGGCTTTTATGTAGGGGCTGACATCATCAAATTTAATATTTCGATCATCAAATAAAATTAAGGCAGGTTTGGCTCACTGCAACCTCCACCTCCTGGGTTCAAGCAATATCTCTTGCCTTAGCCTCCCAAGTAGCTGGGACTACAGGCACGCATCACCACACACAGCTAATTTTTGTATTTTTAGTAGAGACAGGGTTTCACCATGTTGGCAAGGATGGACTTGATCTGCTGACCTCGTGATCCATCCGCCTCAGCTTCCCAAAGTTCTGGGCTTATAGGCGCGAGCCACTGTGCCTGGCCGGCAACTTTTTCAGTGTATATTACTTTTCAATTTATGTGGTGACAAATTATCACAAACATAGTAGTTTAACATAGTTATTCTCTTACAGTACCATAGGTTAGAAGTCTGACATAGATCTTGGTGGGCAAAGGCCAAGTTGTCGGCAGGATCTGCTCCTTTCCAGGGATTTGAGGGGAAACTCATTTCCTTGCCATTTCCTGCAATCAGAGGACACTCAAATTCCTTGGCTCCTATCCCCCTTCCTCCATTCTCAAAGCCAGCAGCAGTACCTCTCTCTGACTCTTCTTCTGGGGTCACAGCTCTCTTTGACTCCAGCTGTTAAAGGTCCTGTGCTTTTAAATCTCTGTGTGATTAGCTGAGCTTACTCAGATAATCCAGAATTATTTTTATTTTTCTATGTCAACATCCTTAATTTAATCCCATCTGCAAAACCCTTTTTGCCACATAAAGTATCCTATTCACTGGTTCTAGACATTCGAACATGGCCACCTCTGTGTATGTTGGGGACACTGTTCTGCCAGTAACACTGTAGATTGAAATTTTTGTAAAAAGTTCCATGTAACATAAAAGTTTGAAGCTGGTTTGAATCTGGCATTCTGAATGGTGATTTTTTAGTGGGGCTTTCTTTTTTCTCTATAAAATCAACAAAATATTTCATCATTTTCTGAAACATTTACCAGCCCCGTTATGTCTTAAATGTGTACAGAAGCTTCTGTATTACACATAAATTGTTTTTCTTTCAATTGTTTCCTCTCCCCAAGTATTCTTTCCTTTTATTTCTGCATTATCTTTATGTCAAAGCATTTCTCAACTTGACATTTTCTTTCCAAGGTTTTAGCCTCCCATTGCACAGGCTTTTTATTGCTTCACAGGAGAAACTCATCACAAAGTTGTTTTTATTCGCCACCTGATTACTTTAGTTTTTGACACCAACATCATTTTAACCTCTGATGTTTCATATTTGAAAGAGGTTGTAGATGAAGACAATTAAAATTCTATTAGTGTTCTTAGTTAGGTGTCAGTTTTAAAATAGATTTATATTTATCTGGTTTAAACATGTACACATGTATATATGTGTGTGTGTGTGTGCTTGTGTGTGTGTACATATGCACGTATTTTATGAACTTTCATTTAGAATTTCTTCCCATTATATTATTACCTGGCAGCTGACTACTGTGATATAGTTACACTGCCAAACACTGTGAGTTCTACGGAGAGTACAAATGTAGGTAGAAAAGATTGGAAAAGTACAATCATCAACAGATTATTAATGCTCTTGTTACCTATTTCCAAAGACTGCACAAGCCTATTATATGAGCGTTCCTATTAACTCCTTCATGCAGATATTTGGATTTAGAGTGAAATCTCTTTAAGCAAGTCTTAAATTTTAAAAGTACATGACAGCAAATTTGTATGTCTATTCCACTTAGTAAGAAGGACCAAAAAGCTTCTCACAGGTTTTGTCATTTAATTTGCTCTGTCCCTACATTTTTGTAAATGTTATGGCTGTTCTTTGACAAGTCTCTAATTTTTCAAATAGAATGACTGTTCATGAGAGGATTTCAATTTTCAGTACTTGGCTTTTTTTCGTTTCTTTTCTCATTAAATATACAGCTTAAATTGTGAAAATGCCAGTTTGAACTTCAGCTACTCAAATTTAAATATCAACCAAAGTCTCCTTAAATCCTATGATATTTTGATCTGTGCTCAAATCCCTGTATTTTTATGTCACATTAGAGAAACTCTGACCTTCCTACTCTTTAGCTGGAGGGATAGGAGATCCTAATGTCTGGATTGTTCTGGAGGGTTTAGTTTAAATTTTTTTTTTGTTTTTTACTGTCTTTGTTTCAAAAATTTGAACTACGAAAAAACTCCCTTGCAGATTGGTAGTATTATTTTGAAACTCTCAAGAGGTGAGGTGTGTGGTGGGGAAGGTTAATAAATAAATGTAAAGCTTGACATTATCATTGTGTGAGGCCACTGAGAGGCCAGGTTATAACAGTGGCTTTTAGAAAAATTGTCTTCTTAATCTTTGAATTAAAACATATAAATATTTTGAAAATCATATTTCAATATAAACTAACCTAATTTAGGAAAGTATTCAGGACTTTAAAATAGTCACTGGATAAATTTAAAATAATGTTACTGCTCAGTTTGTGAAAATATTCAGGTCAACTTACACCGATTTGAAAATATTATATTTACAGACAAATGGCACAAATATATCACAGGCCTAAAAATTGGTTTATAAACAATCTAAATATTACATGCAGAGTCAAGATATTTTAAGGATGTGCTTGAGGAAGTGCAAACCTTCATTTCATGGAAAAATAAAGAACTCAGTGCTAAGGAAATCGATGTTATGCTAGGAAGTTCCCTGTCTGAAATATGTATAGAAACCGTGAAGGGGAAAAGAAAGCCATCTGTCCAACACATGATTTCTAAATATTAAAGACAAAAGTCAAGACTTTAATGGATGTAGCTCAATATTTTAATTTTTCCATTAAAAATCTTTCAATTATTCTTTTTTTTTTTTTTTCAACATTTTATTTTATTTTATTTTTATTTTTTTTCCCATTTATTTTATTGCGTTTTAGGTTTTGGGGTACATGTGAAGAACATGCAAAATTGTTGCATAGGAACACACGTGGCAGTGTGATTTGCTGCCTTCCTCCCCATCACCTACATCTGGCATTTCTCCCCTTGCTATCTCTTCCCAGCTCCCCACCCCCCACCGTCCCTCCCCTATTTCCCCCCAGCTGACCCCAGTGTGTAGTGCTCCCCTCCCTGTGTCCATGTGTTCTCACTGTTCAACACCCGCCTATGAGTGAGAACATGCGGTGTTTGATCTTCTGCTCTTCTGTCAGTTTGCTGAGAATGATGGTTTAAACACTTGAGCATTGATTGGGTGAAATGCTGTGCAGTTTGCTGTGGAGTATTCAAAGTTGAATTTAACATGGCTTGTGCACTCATGGACATTTAATAGGAGAGAAAAATCATGCATGCAAATAATTACTGAATGTACACTGTTTGCTGCCATAAAAAAAGGTAGAGTTTAAATATGGGACTTAAGAGGGCAAATAGTTGCATTCAACTGGCCCAGGAAAAGTTTACTGGAATTTGTATTTGAATTGCACCTGGAAGGTTATCCATAACTCTGGGTATTCAGAAGGAACAAGACAGGGAAGATACAGAAGAGAGGAGTAGCAGAGGTTGTAGTTCAAGTGCAAGTACGAAAGGTCAGAGTGACAAAGGACACACCCACCAAATCGGCACTCCTTAGGCCATCCGAAGGCATATTTTCATTGGCTTGAAACATATTAACTTTTCTTTTGAATTAGTGTTCTAAATTTAAAAATAAGCAGATTTTCTATTAAAATAAGAGTCCTGGCTTCTCTTGAGACGCCAGGCCCACATGGGTTCGTGGCACTGATCAGCTGGAGCTGAGCAGTGCAATCTCCTCCTTCAGGTGTGGCCTGTGCCTTCCATTGTTTTTTTTCTGCCCAAGACTATTTCACACATTTTCTTACCCTGCCCTGTCTCTGTTGGCATTAGAGACTTCAACCACTGAGTTGAAGCCAAGTCATAAAGTGTCTTGTATAAATTAGCTGGTAAATTTAACTCTATCTCTTGTAAAAAAAATGGTTTTTGAGGAAAGAGTTCCATAACCAGATCAATGTTTCAGACAGATCTGAGAGCTGGCTGGGCGTGGTGACTCACGCCTATAATCCAAGCACTTTGGGAGGCCAAGGTGGGTGTATCACCTGAGGTCAGGAGCTCGAGACCAGCCTGGCCAAAATGTGAAGCCCTGTCTCTACTATAAATACAAAAATTAACCTTGAGTGGTGGCGGGCGCCTATAATCCCAGCTACTCGAGGGGCTGAGACAGGAGAATCGCTTGAACCCAGGAGGCAGAGGTTGTAATGAGCTGAGATCGTGCCACTGCACTCCAGCCTGGGTGACAGAATGAGACTCTGTTTCCAAAAAAAAAAAAAAAAAAAAAAAGTGAAAGAGAGATCTGAGAGCTGTATTTTACATGGATTGAAATGGTGAGAATTAAGGGTTGAGAGACTAGTTAGGAAGCTACAAAATAAATCAGGTAAGAAATGAGGTTGAAACTAGGAGACAGTGGCAACTTAAAGATATTATGAAAGTGAAATGAATCTATGAGATGTTTGAGCGTGGAGTGGTATGTTCATCATAGCATTATTGACAATAGCAAGGTGCCATCAGTGGTGGATTAGATAATGAAAGCGTGGTACATATACACCATGGAATACTATCCCAGCCGCAAAAAAGAACGAAGTCATGTCTTTTGCAGCTGGAAGTCATTATTTTAAGTGAATTATCAGAAAACCAAATCCTACATGTTTTCACTCATAAGTGGCAGCAAAATACTGGGTACTCATGGACATGAAGATGATAAAAATAGGCACTGAAGACTAATAGAGTGGGGAGGGAGAGAAAAATGGGGATAAGTGTTGCAAAACTGTTAGGCACTATGCTCACTATCTGGGTGACAGGATCATTTGTATTCCAAACCTCAGCATCATAGAATATACTCATGCAACAAAATTGCACATGTATACCCTGAATCTAAAAAAATAATTGAAATTAAAGAAAAATGATATGCCAGACATGGTGGCTCAAGTGCTGTAATCCCAGCACTTTGGGAAGCTCAGGAGGGAGGACTACTAAAGCCTGAGCAACATGGTGAAACTCTGTGTCTACAAATATTATGAAAATTAGCTGAGCTTGGTGGTGAATGTCTGTAGTCCCATCTACTCAGGAGGCTGAAACAGGAGGATTGCCTGAGCCTGGGATATGGAGGCTGCAGTGGGCCATGATCACACCATTGCACTCTAGCCTGGGTGACAAAGCAAGACACTATATAAAAAAAGTGTGAGTTTTTAGAGAGAAAATAGTTTAAGTGTCTTATTTGTCTCCATCTTTATCTTCTACTAAGTGCCTACATACTATTTAATTTGTGTTTAAAGGATATCAGAGAAAACAACCATATGAAGCTTTTGGTTTTATTTATTATAAGAATGCTAAGGATATTGTTTACACAGAATCTTTTCAGGATAACTAACGAAAGAAATTTCTCTGTGGTCTTGATAGTAGGAGCACGTGTGCTTATACTGAACTGCTATGTGATTTTTCTTTGTATGGACACTGTAAACATGTAACTACTCATATTTATCTTTTTTCTTTGGCTGATGTACAAATCTCAGAGCCACAAGTGTGCCCACATAATTTTACAACATGTACTTTGTGTACTAACTTTATTCTTGGCTCCATCTTAAGCTTTATTTTTAAATCTTTCTCCTTTGGTCTCATTGTGCTTTCTACTGATTTTTAAAGTATTTATGTAACTTTACAGTTTTTTTGAAGATTGCCTTACATTCTTTTAAGAACAATCTAGTGCATAAAGAATATATTGTAATCATATTAACTATTCTCATGTTTAAATTAAGCCCCAAATTTTCACCTTTTATGGCTCTATAAAAATCAAATAGAAAGGAAACTAGATTTGATAGAAAGTAAACTAAGGTTCACCTTCAATGAAGATTCTTAAGGTTTGAAAATACAGGATAAAGGCATAGACTTCAAGAAAATCCAAGAAATAATACTCAGAAAAGGATAATCATTAAAGCTATATTACCAAGTAAATACAAACCAATAAAAGATCTTGTTCCATTAAAAAAGCATATTTAAAATACATATTCCAACATAACTTAATATAACATTCATTTTGATTTGGATATAATTTTAACCTGGTGTTATGTCTAAAAAAAGTTTTCCAGACTTGGGAAAAACTTTGCCTGTGACTAAAATATCAATTAAAGAATATAACCCACTGTATTATTCCATTCTCACTCTACTAACAAAGACATACCCAAGACTGGGTAATTCATAAAGGAAAGAGGTTTAATTGACTCACAGTTCAGCATGGCTGGGGAAGCCTCAGGAGACTTTACAATCATGAAGGGGAAGCAAATACATCCATCTTCACATGGTGGCAGCTAGAAGTACAAAGTGAAGGTAAGGAAAAGCCCCTCATAAAACCATCAGATCTCTTGAGAACTCACTATCATGAGAACAGCATGGAAGTAACTGCCCCCGTGATTCAATTATCTCCCACTGGATCCCTCCGCCATCATGTGGAAATTATGGGAACTACAATTCAAGATGAAATTTGGGAGGGGACAAAGCCAAACCATATCACCCACTGAATTCAAACATCTTACTAATAATTGGATACTAATCTGGTAGATTTATTTCTTGAATCTTCAAAAAAGTTATACATGATCATTCAGTATCCTTTTTATATTTTAGAAATTCTGAAATAAGCATGAGATACTTCCAGTCCTTGGATTGGAAAGAAATTGAGCCCTAGATAAAAAATACATTCATGGTGAAACATTAAGCAGACTGACATAATCAAACATGCAATCTTTGTTTATATAAGGAAACTAATTTTATTTGCAAGGACTGGGAAAATAGTGTGGTATTGTCTATTTTATTTGAAGTTAATATTTATGATATATTCTAATTTAGATAAAAAGTACTAGCCTGGGAGTCAGGCTTATATCTGATCTGCCACTGATTGGCTTAATGACTTTCAGTAAATTGATTAATTTCTCTTCAATTCATTTCCTTCCTATCTAAAATGGCATAGGTGTCTTTGAACTAGATGATATCCAAAGACCCTTCCAATTCTAACACTGTATGATTTTCATCTCTATTATCCATGTGTTGCAAAAAGATTCGTGCTGGACAAGTCCTCTGTATGTATGAAGAGGTCCTTTTGGTTTGAGGCTTACTCTTTTAAGAGTTTCCTTTTGGTTTTACATTTGTCCCTTTGCTTTGTGCCTGCCTATTTTAAATTTGACTCTATCATTGACAGCTTCATAAAGTGAATGGAAATAGATCATGCTGAGCAGAAGGAAGATTGATTAAAGAGAAAGATGAATAAAGCTGAAGAAGAATAAGAGGGATGTATAGAAGCTCAGAAAATAGTTAATCAAGAGAGTAGAAAGTTGGGATTGAGAACCACAGCCTCAAACATCTTTTGATTCGGGAGATATTTCAATCTGCCGTGACATTTTACCACTGTATTTAGAATTAACTATATGGATAGATTTCTTCAGACCATTTTTATGTGCCAAGGACCATGGGTCACAGGTATTTGGATCACCCTATCCACGCTTTACTTATGCCGTGTCTTTTCTTGACATCTGAATACAATGTGTCTGCTCTTTATTCATCCAGTCTATTTATAATCAAATCTATTGTTAAATTTTTAGAGCTCTTCCTTTAAAGAAAAGTGATTTAAAAACTCCATAGTTTCTGGAGCATATTCTCTCTTGTTTCTTCCTTGAGCTTCCCTGACTAATTTTTTTCTGTTTCCTTCTCATCTTTGGGATGGATTTCTAAATGTTTAAATACCCCAGGACTCACTTCCTAGGTCTTGTACTTTCTTTTGTATATTTTTCACTTCTTTTTTTCTTTTTCTTTCTTTTTTTTTTTTAATAGAGACAAGGTCTCACTGTATTGCCCAGGCTGGTCTTGACTTCCTGGCCTCAAGTGATCCACCCACCTTGGCCTTCCAAAGCACTTGGATTACAGGTGTAAACCACTGCACCCAGCCTATTGTAGTTTTTTTCTGCACTGATCATTAGGTGGTCTCATCCAGTCCTGTTGTACTATATACCGTCTATATGCTAAAAACTCTCAATGACCTGAACTCCAGTACAGACATTGTCAGGGAAACCTGCTAGCAATGCAAAGCTGTTTTATTAAACTTGATGGCAAAAGAGTGCCCTAGCTTTATAGAAAACTAGCCATCTCTCACAAGGGAGTCTTAAGGAAGCGTGCTTACAGGTCTTTTAGGACTAGAGTTAGTCATATGATAGTTTTAACGTGGAAATAAGTAAGTTTGTCCAGGCAGGGATTGTTCAGAATTGGATGAGCTGTTACTCAGTGCCACTTCGTCAGAAAGGCCTCCTCTGATTACCTTGATTACCTTGATACAACAGAGCAACTCCACTGCAACTTGCTATTCACTAGAACTACTCAAAGATTCATTCTCACCACTTGACGTATTTTATATAGATTTATTTATTTTTTGTTGGATTCCTCCTGTAAAGCTTCAGTGAGACAGGGCTCTCATCTAGCACTTAGAACAAAACCTAACACAAGACAGGCATTCAGTACGCACTTGGAGAAGAAATGAATAAATGATACTCTTAATTAATGCTTGCTGTAATTACTACTTTTAACTTTTAATTTTTTAGTAATTATTTCCCGGTTTAAATATCTGATTAGAGTTGAAGCTATTTCAAGGACTACAGTCAGTTGGTTCCTAGCAGTGGCTTACCTGTTTGAGGACCAGCCTGTGTGTCTGTGTCTGGGAATCTCCTCTTTCAGATGGTCATAGTTCCAAGTGACCAGTCCAAGGCAGTGGACATGAGGAATGTGATCTCTTGTTTTACTTCACATTTTTTTTTTTTTTTTTTTTTGCTTTTTTCGCTCTTGTTACCCAGGCTGGACATGTGAAGAGCGATCTCGGCTCACCGCAACCTCCGCCTCCTGGGTTTTGCTTTTATAGGGACTCAGCATAAAGGGAAGCAAATGGAATTCCTTTTTATCTTCTAATTTTCTTTTCCTTTCTCATTTCTCATTTTCTTCCTGCCCCCCTGCTAACCTCTTCTTCCTTCCTTCCTTTCTTTGTTTAATGAGCAAGATTGTTAGGTTTGCACTTTACTTAACTATTGAAAAAGAATTTAATCTAATTTTATTACAGTAGAAAAAAATTAATCACTGATTTGATTTCTGCCAAAACTTTCCAGAACTTTCTCAAAGCTATGCTTCACAGTCAATACTTAAACTTACAACCAGTTTTAATATATATAAACAATGGAGTTTGCAACATGAGTGCTCCAGTTTGGGAATGAGCCACATGTTTGAGAAACGCATTTCATTTTATGTGGTGTAGCCACTTGTGATTTGTGCTTGTTTCCTGAATTACAATTTGGAATCAGGAAATGAGATGACAGCTGGAATTGTACCCAAAGCAGTAAAGAAGCTAAGGAAGCACATACTACTTGTTGTTTGTTTGTTTTAGTAAATTTTCTTTTGTTTTTAATTTTTATCAATGTAATACATGTGCTGGTTGAAACTTTCTTTTTTTTTTTTTTAATTTTTCAAAAGCTTTTATTGAAATAGTTTTATTTTAAAAAGAAAGCTATACAGTGTAGCCCAGTGGTGAAGGACATAGACTACTTGATTTGGGTTGCTGTATCCTATTTGTCGATGACATGACAGTAGTTCTTACCAGCAAAATGAGGAAAATAATTATAAATATTTTAAAGGATTGTTGTGAAAGTTGATTGAGATTACTATGTGTACATGTAATGACATGTATTTATTCTTTTTTTCCCATTTATTTATTTTATTGCATTTTAGGTTTTGGGGTACATGTGAAGAACATGCAAGATTGTTGCATAGGTACACACGTGGCAG
>NW_016107417.1:5161716-5202369 GCF_001604975.1 Cebus imitator | reverse complement strand
TATAAACGTAATTCACCACATAAACAGAACCAAAGACAAAAACCACATGATTATCTCAATTGATGCAGAGAAGGCCTTTGACAAAATTCAACAGCCCTTTATGCTAAAAACCCTCAATAAGCTAGGTATTGATGGAACGTATCTCAAAATAATAAAAGCTATTTATGACAAACCAACAGCCAATATCATACTGAATGGGCAAAAACTGGAAACTTTCTTTTTTTAAGTATTGAGAAGCTTACAATGTTTAAAGTAGAAACAGCTGCAATCCCTGCTATATTTTCCATTCTTTGGCTAAGTCTCAGTTTCAAAGGATACAATGGCTTTGAACATCAGTTTTTTTTCTAGCATTTAACTTTACTTTTAAAATAATATGCTTGTATTGCTATTTCTTGATGTATAAAGTCTAGATTTATCTATTGACTTCATAAAATGGAGGGTGAGCATTTATCTATTCTACATCACTTATCCAAGTCTCTTCCCTTATCCTTCTAATAGAATTATAGTGAAACGATAATAATGTATATTAATATAACTGCACATATAATTCTCTGAGAAAATAAGTAATATATTATAATTGCATTTCCTTTCTTAAATGTTTCCTTTTCCCGAGGTTAACGATTTATCTCTAGCTAATTTATTTCTTTTCCTATACTTAGCAATTATCCAATTTTGTTTTTGAGAGTTAGACTTAATTTTTAAAGGTTTTATCACCTCTCCCATTAGGATCATGGAATTGGGTAATTCTGAGCAGCACCATTCACTCTAAAATTGTATATCATATTGGTCTTGTAAACCCATTAATAGTATTTTCCAATCCCTAACTGTATTTCCATATAAATCTTAGAATCAGCTTATCAATTTTTACCAATAAAAGGAAAAAGAATTTTGTTTAGGATTGCATTAATTTTACATGTCAGTTTTAAGAGAACTGACATTTTAATATTTAGTCTTCCAATCCATGAATGAGATATGTCTCTCTATTAGTTATGTCTTTTTAAATTTCTCATAGTATAGTATTATAGTTTCAGTGTAGAGGTCTTGCACATCTTTTTTTCAGATTTATCTTTAATGCTACTTAAATAGTATTATTTTATAATTTCAGTGTCTAATTATTTGATGCTAGTACATAAAAATAAAACTAATGTTTTCTGTACTCGTCTGGTATCCTGCAACTTGCTAAACTCACTTTTTATAAATAGTTACAGCATTTTTAGAGATGTCATCGATCCATAGATGATCATATCTATGAATAAACAGATTTAATTTTTTATTTATAATCTGCATGCCTTTTACTTATCTTTCTCACCTTATTTCTCATTTTATTGCACTGTGTTGTACAGTAAGATAAACAGGAGTAGTGAGAATGAACATTCTTGTGTTTTTTCTAATCTTAGAGGTAAAGCATTCAGTTTTTTTAAATCATTAGGTATTTCTTAATGTTAGTAATAGGCTTTTTATAGACACCATATATCAAATTGGGGATGTTTCCTTCTATTCCTAGTATGCTAGAATTTTTGTGAGAAATGGATGTTGGATTTTGCCAAATGTTTTCTCTATACTTATTAAAATTATTGTTTCTCTTCACTATGTTTACTAAAATTATGGTTTTTCTTAGTTTTTAATATGGTTAATTGAATTACTAAATGTTAAACTAACCTTATATTTTGGTGTAAACCCTACTTGATCATGATGAATTCTCCTTTTTATATATTGATGACTCCATCTAGTAAAACCTTGCTTAGAATTTTTATATCTATTTTTGTGAGGAATATTTACATCTATTTTTGTGAGGGTCAGTTGTGGCTTCCACTCCAGCAGACTTAAATGTGCCTGCCCAGCAGCTCTGAAGGGACCAATGGATCTCCCAGCATAGCACTTGAGCTCTGATAAGGGACAGACAGCCTGCTCAAGTGGCTCCCTCTCCTCATACAGGAGAGCTCTGGCTGACATCTGGCGAGTACCTTCTGGGACGAAGATACCAGAGGAAGGAACAGATAGCAGTCTCTGCTGCTCTGCAGCTCCCACAGGTGATTCCCAGGCAAGCAGGGTCTAGAATGGACCTCCAGCAGACATTCAGTAGAAGGGCCTGTTAGAAGGAAAATTAAAAAACAGAAAGAAATAGCTTCAATATCAACAGAAAGGATGTGCACTCAGAAACCCCATGCAAAAGTCACCAACTTCAAAGATCAAAGGTAGATAAATCCATGAAGATAGGAAGAAACCAGCACAAAATGGCTAAAATTGCTAAAAACCAGAATACCTCTTCTCCTCCAAGGGATCACAACTCCTTACCAACAAGTTTTCTTTTCTTGTAATGCCTTTATTAGATTTCAAGATCATAGTATTGAGAACCTCATAGAATAAATTAGGAAGTAGTTCTTTCCCTTCGATTTTCAAGAAAATTTTGCAGAATTCACATATTTTTTAGTAGTTCCTTAAGTATGCATTCAGGTTCCTTGTTTTACCAGTGAAGTCATCTGGATCTGAAGTTGCCTTTCTAAGAAGTTTTTTTTTTTTACTACAAATTATGTTTCCTTAATGTATTTAAGACAACTGACGTTATCTAGTAATTCTTGGGTTATCTTTGGTAGTTTCATTATTCAAGAAATTTTTCTGTTCCATCTAAGTTTTTTAATTTACTGAGAAAAAATTATTCATAACATTCCACTGTTATTTTCTCCAATATTGACCATTTGTCTCTTATCTCTTTTTGTCCTGATCGGTCTGGATATAGATTGTTGGAAATAGATGTTGGAAATAGGTGCTTGGTTCTGCAAAGAAAAATCAGCACTGAGACAAAGGATTTTTCAGCAAAGCAATTTTTACTTCCTGGACTGCAGGAAGGGTACTCTCACTAGCCATCCTGCCATGAGAGTACAAAGAACAAAGGGAATACACACAAATTTATTCCTTATGCATTTGGGGTAGTCCTTACTGCTGTGTTTGATCTCCGTTGGCTGGAGTCAGACCTCACAATCTAAACTAAAACCCAGCTGGCTAACAACTTAAAACTTTTCTAAACCGGTAAAAGGAATGGAGAGCTGGCACATGCCTGTAAGCACGTCCAGCACAGATATCTTGGTTAAAGTACAAGGACATAGAATGTACTACATGCCTGTAAGCACAGCACGTTTAGCAGGTACATAGAATAGGGCTTAATGAGGTTATTAACACACTTATGATTTATTCTTTAAAGAGAAGGGAAACTTTAAAAAGTAGCTTTTCTACTTCCCACAGAGATTTATGAATTTTATTGATCTTAAAAGTTACATCCTAAAGGTGGTACATAGTGGGTCTTGCTTTTTCTAACCATTGTGACAACCTTGCCTTTTAATTAGTAATCTGTGCACTGTTTGTATGTAATGTAATTATTGATATGGTTAGATTTAAAGCAATCATTTTAATTATTTTCTGTTGCCTCATTTGTTTTTTGTTCTCTTTTTCCTCCTTTTTATTACTTCTTTCGAATTATCTTTTATGACTCTATTTTATCCCCTTTGTTGGATTATTAGTTATAAATCCTTTTTTATTTTAATGCTTGCTTGTTATGATATTGTATATCACAGCATACTGTGAAGTGATAATGCACTTCTTTATGTATAGTATAAGAAACTTAACATAGTATCATTCTATTTCTCTCCTGCTATTTTTGTCATGTATTTTACTGTTACATTTATTAGGAACTTCATAATACAGTGATATGCTTTTTTTTACACATTTAATTATCTTTAAAAAAGATTTAAATAATATAATTAAATCCTGAATATTTACTCATACAGTTAACATTCCCCGTGTTCTTCATTATTTTGCATAGATCCAGTTTCCATCTAGTATCATTTCTCTCTGACTGAAAGAATTCCTTTAATTTTTTTGGTAATACAGGTTTAACAGTAATGGATTTATTCAGCTTCTGCATGTCCAACAGCATCCTTATTTTGCCTTCAATTTTGAAAGCTAGTTTTTCTGAGCATAGACTTGGTCTTCTAGCACCCATGCTTGCCTATTAAGGAATCTGATTACATACCAATTCTTGTTGATTTTACCTCCAGAAGCTTTTAGGATCATCTCTTTATCTCTGATGTCTGGATATTTCATCAAGTATTTCAGAGTAATGGGTTTTGGTGTCTATCTTTTGTGGGGAAAATTTCCTGGTCCTTTTTGTCTAGTACCTAGTAACCTTTATTTCTGAGAAATTTAATATTTCTTCAACAATTTTCACTCTTTTATTATCTATGTTTCTTTCTTTTCTAAAAGTGCTGTTTTAAAATTTACATTTAATTTAATTACATTTTTATGTTGACTTCCTTGATTGACTTTCTGTGACTTAACATTGAGTCTCTATGACTAAACATTTTTCTCTTATATTTGTGGTTATTTTGTTTTAATTTTCAGGTGATCTCTTAAACTTTATACTCCTACTTGTTACCGACATTTTTTGTTATCATAGATTCAATGTTCAAGACTTCTTTCTGATTTTTTTCTTTTAAACACTGTTTTCTAATTTTTCAAATGTAATTTTGTTTTTCTGTTTCAATGTATTTCATAATATTTTACTTTTATAACTTTTATTTTCTCACTGTTTTATCTGCATGGATTTTTTTTGTTTGTTCTGTTTGGGTGTCTTTCTTCAGATATTAGTGATTCTTGCTTAGATGTCCTTTCACATTGCGGTGGGGCACTGTAAAGTAGAATGTGTTACTCACTGAGCATTTGAGAAGCATTGCCTTCACTGCAGGATGCTTTTCAAAAAGCATTTACTTTACTGGGGAACTCCTAATTGTTAGTATGGAAAGATATATTTCTGCATTTTCTTTAAGGTCAATTTTCTTTCCTGTGAAAAACTGCCTGGCTATAGGAGTTTTGGGAAGCAGGAAGAAATAGGAGGGCTCCTATCATTTGTATGCAGACTTATTTTAAATCTCATGTTTTATCTTGCCCTTTACTGCACAAGATGCCTTTGAGTACCAAACCACTTCCTTTTTATGTATCCTGAGAATAAGCCTGATAACTCCTGTCTGAGGTGGGGTATGCAAGTCACTCTGTGTGTGGGAGGTGTCATCCAGCCCCATGTGATGGCAAGGGGCTCTGGAGAGTTGTCAGTTCCATATATAGTTGTCAACTAATCCTGTATTTTAGCTCCTGGTTTCACTGACCTTCTCTGTGGTACTTGCCTTAAACATCAGTACTTTCTCAGGATCAAATATGCTTGCTTCTTAGAGATATCTTCTGTGAGTGCTTTAGATGGTAGCTTTTTCTATTCCACTAAATCAGTTACTATTCTTCCATTCCATTAAACATTTTTGTCTGCTGTCGTTTCACTTCTGTTCTAACTGTTCATGTGAGTTCATACATTTTTTTTATTTCAAACTTTGTTATGCAAGGAATCATCTAGAGGGTTTGTTCATATCAAGTCTTCACTGGAGGTTTGCTTTTGTTTTTAAGATTTACTATATCCAAGTTAAGTTTAAAATTGCCCCAAAGACTTCTGGCTGCATTTAAAAGAGATTCAGAGAAAGGGCAGGGAAAGTTTTTGCACAGCGCATGTGAGTGCTGCACAACGCACTTCATTCTTTCTTGCATGTAAGGTTCCTTTTTCTCCATTTTAAGAGTGAGGAAACAAAGGTTTATAACAGTAGGAAATTTCTCCAGGCCATAAAAAAAGAATCCAGGTTTGTGTGTGTTGCAATTTTGTGTTTTTTTTCCCCTACACACCAGTGTTTCTCAACACATAAGGCAAACAATCAGTCCCGTTTTTCTGGGAACTGCTCAGGTTTTAGTATTGACGTCCTGTATCCCCGTGACTCCTCAGTGCCAGGCAAGATGGGATGGTTCTGGCTGCACACTAAAAACATTACAGAAGCTTTTAAAATACAAATATCTTGATCTTGTTTTCATGAGAATCTGGTTTAATGACTTTTTAAAAAGCCGGAATGATGTGATTCTAATGTGCAGCTAGAGTTGTGAACCACTGCCTTACATATGCTACTGTGAAGATAGTCAACAGCTTGGATTCCATCATCTTTTAATCCTTTCATGGTATGTAAACCACTAGGTCCAGTGGTTATTGGTCCACACAATATAACAAAGGCGTAGTCTACAGACTAGTGTTACTGGTCAAGCTGACCTGCTGCCTGTTTTTGTAAATAAAACTTTATGGGAATATATCCATGCCCGTCATTTACATATTGTAAATGGCTGCTTTCTCCCTGTTGTTGTAACTGCAGAGTTGAGTAGTTTGACACTATAGGGTTCACAAATCCTGAAATATTTATACACTGGTCTTTTACATAATTTTTTTCTGACTTTTGCTACAGACCCTAATACAAATAAAAACCAAAACCAAAAGAAACAAAAAAGCCTCCATACTAGAAGTGCCACTGGGTGTTTAAGGGAAAGGAATTTTTCTTGAATCAAGCTAGTTCTCAGGCCTGAGGAGGAAAATAAGTTGTGAAAGGTATTGTTTGCCTTTCCAAGTTTAATGTGCATGAATATGATGTAAGGACCTTGTTAAAATGCAGTTTCTGATTCAGTAGTGTGAATGGGGCCAGAATGCTGCATTTACAACACTCTCCCAGATGGTGCCAACGTTCCTGATCCACAGACCACAGCTGAAGTAGCAAGTATGTAAACTTCAAGCTACTCATCACAGTGCAGGGTGATTTCACCTAAGCCACAACAGCAGCTTGTTGCCACAATACAAACAAGAGCTGCCACTTACCGACCACAGCTATGTGCCAGGTAAGTCAAATGAGGAAGAACACCTTCAGTGTGGGGGAGAAAGAGGTCTTTAATGTCTCCTTAGTCCAGTGGCTCTCAAAGTATATAATGGCAGCATCAACATCAGCATTACCTGGGAACATGTTGGAGATGTGGATTCTTGGGCTCCACTTTAGACAGTGAAACAGAAATTCTGGGGTGAGGCACTCTAAGTTTTAACAAACCCTCCAGGGGCTGGGTGCAGTGGCTCACGCCTATAATCCCAGCACTTTGGGTGGCTGAGGTGGGCAAATCACAAGGCCAGGAGTTTGAGACTAGCCTGGCCAACATGGTAAGACCCCGTCTCTACTAAAGATACAAAAATTTAGCTGGGCATAGTGGCAGGCACCTATAATCCCAGCTTCTTGGGAGGCTGAGGCAGGAGAACCGCTTGAACCAGGGAGGCAGACGTTGCAGTGAGCTGAGATTGAGCCACTGCACTCCAGCCTGGTGACAGAGTAAGACACTATCTCAAAAATAAAAATAAAAAAAAAGAAAGAAAAGAAAAAAAAAGAAAACCCTCCAGATGATTCCATGCATACTAAAGTTTGCGATCACTGTGTTGGGAGTTAAAGGTTTTTTTTGGCTGAAAATACTCATGCAGCTATGAGAATAGCACAAGCTTACAAAGGTGGACTAGGGTGCTGGACAGTGACATTAGGAAGCAGTCTCTTAGGTGGCCAACTTCATCTATAACTCGGGGAATGGGCTGTGAAATCCTGGGAGGGCACAGGTATTGTGTTCAAGGTGTAGATTAACTGAATAATGAATCATTTCCCAATCTGCAGAGATGGTTTCACTCTGACACCATGGAAGGGCAACAGGATCAGGAGTACCACACAGGCCTGAGGTACCACAAGGTCTTGACTCAATCAGTGAGTAAAACAGCATATTATGTGGAGAAAAATGTGAAAGAATAAAAAAGCCAGCAAGGACTTAATTTTGCACTTGAATTCATTTCTTTTGTTGGTTTTGCTTTAAGTTGATATTATTTCCCCTATAGTTGGAAAATTAAAGTATAAAATAAACATGTTCATAATAGAAACATTAGAAAGAAAAATATTAATATTTTTATTAAAATAAGAATATTAAATTAAAATTACCTATGATCATACTTAATGCCAAATAATGCATGACTGTGCCTAACTTTCTAAACCCTCGCTAACACTGGTTATTACATATTTTGAAAACAAATTCAATAAATGAAAAATGGTATCGAGTAGTTTTCGCTGGCATTATTTTCAACATTGAAATACTGTTTATAAAAGCAATGTGTACCCATTCCAAAAGTCAAATCATTCAGAATAAAATGCCATTAAAATTGAAATTTACTAAATTTTTTGCATTAAAAACCTTATAATAGTTTTTAATTTTTAAAAATTATTTATTTTTTTATTTTTGGTCTCATTCAGGTATAATTGACAAATGAAAATTGTATATATTTATGGTATACAGTGTGATATTTTGATGTACTATACATTGGAAATGATTACCAAATTCAAGCTAATTAGCATATCCATCAGCTAACATGGTTTCCTTTCCTAGTTGTAAGAACATTTAAGATTTACTCTTAGTAAATTTCAGGTATAAAATGCAGTATTACTATATATTGCTATACATTAAATCTCCAGAATTTATTCATTCTGTATAACTGAAACTTGGAAACCCTTGACCAACATCTTTCTATTTCTCCAGCACCACATTCCTTGCAAGCCACCATTTCATTTCCAGCTTCTGTAAGTTTGACTTTTTAAGATTTCACACATAAGTGAGATTATACAGTGTTTATCTTTCTGCGCCTGGCTTATTTCACTTAGCATAAGGTCCTGTCAACTTAAATAACAGAGAGAGAGGCTCTCTAAAAGAAAGATGTTTATTTGGGAAGGAAGCATTTGCAATGGGAACTTGCTGTAGTTAGTCAATGTATTAGTCCATTTTCACACTACTACAAAGAACTCCTGGAGACTGGGTAATTTATGAAGAACCGAGGTTTAATTGACTCATAGTTATGCAGGCTGTATAGGAAGCATGACTGGGAGGCCTCAGGAAACTTGCAATCATGGTGGAAGGCAAAGGGGAAGCAAGAACCTTTTTCACATGGTGGCAGGAGAGAGAGAGCTAAGGAGGAAGTGCCGCACACTTTTAAGCTATCAGATCCCAAGGAACTCACTATCATAAGAACAGCAAGGGGGAAATCTGCCCCCAGGACCTTGTCACCTCTCACCAGGCCCCTCCTCCAATCCAACATGAGATTTCTGCAGGGACACAAATCCAAAGTATATCAGTAAACTGTCTGTGTATTCAGAGAGGTAAAGGAAGAAAAAAGTTGTTAATGGAAAAAAGGAAGAGAATTACATTATTGCTTTGAAATACTTATCCTTAGCTACAAAGATCAATAATAAGGATGATGCCAGCTTGAGTTTGGACAGGCAGTAGCTTGGCAGATGTCCTTGCAGAAATATTTTTGTGGATGAGGTTTCAATGTCTGTTGTGCAAGATTGTGGTTTTTGAAATCTTTTTTATTATTAGGCATGTAGGCATAAGATCCGTCTTTTCATAGCCTTCCCTGGCTCTATTTGCCAGAGTTTTCTTAATGTTAGTGATTCAATTTTGATTCTGACAACTTTCACAGTCCTCCAGCTTCACTCATGTTGTCCAAAATGACAGGACATCCTTCTTTATTAAGGTTTATTAATATTCCACCATTTGTCTTCATATGTACGTGTGTGTATATATTATACACCCCACATTTTCTTTATTCATTCATCCGTTAATGGATATTTAGATTGATTAAATTTTGTGGCTACTGTGAATAATGTTGCAGTTAACATAGGAGTGTAGATATCTCTTTGAGATACTGATTTTATTTTCTTTGAATATATAAACCCAGAAGTCAAATTGCTGGATCATACAGTAGTTCTACTTTTAATTTTTGAGGAATCTTCATACTGTTTTCCATAATGACTAATTTACATTCCCACCAATAGCGTACAATGGTTCCTTTATTGTCATATTCTTAATGTTTGCTCCCTTTTGTCTTTCCGTAATAGCCATTGTAACCAATGTGAGGTGATATCCAATTGTAGTTTGAATTGCGTATCTCTGATGATTAGTAATGTGGAGGTTTTATTTTTATTTATTTATTTTTTTGTAGAGACGGTGTTTCACCATATTGGCCAGGCCATCTCGAACTTCTGACCTCGAGCAATCCTCCTGCCTTGGCCTCTCAAAGTGCCAGATGTGAACCACCACACCCGGCTGATGTTGAGCATTTTTAAATAAACCTGTTGGCTGTTTGTACTTCTTCTTTTAAGAAATGTCTGTTCAGGTCCTTTACCCATTAAAAAAAATTATTTTTTTGCTCCTTATATGTTCTAGATATTAACCACTTGTCAGATGTATGGTTTATAAGTATTTTCTCCCATTCCATAAGTTGTCTTTTAACTATGTGGTTGTTTTTATTGTTGTTCAGCAGCTTTAGTTTGATGCAATCCCATTTTTCTATTTTTGCTTTGTTGCTAGTGCTGCTGGACATGGCCAAAAAGTGATTGCTCAGACCAATGCCAAGAAGCTTTTTCCTGTTTTCTTCTTATAGTTTTACTGTTTTAGGTCTTATGTTTAAGTCCTTAATTCATTTTGACTTAGTTTTGTATATGGCATGAGATAAAAGTCCATTTCACTTTTCTACATATGGATACATGTAGAATGTGTTTTGCCATCACCATTTATTGAAGAGACTGTTCTTTTACCATTATGTATTCTATCGATTTGGTGTATATAGAGTATTGAATGCATGGATACTTCTTTAGATAAGTAGACTAATTATTTTGTAGTACGCTTTATTTTAGCCAATAGCTTTTTGATCAGATAGACTTGAATTTTAGTGGTTGTGCCATTCATTGGCTGGCTACATTTGGAAAAGTTATGTAAATTATCTAATCCTCTGTAAAATGCACCATACAATGTTTAGCACTGTGAATGTTTGTAATAAGAATTTGACAAATATTATCTATTGAACACTTAATATTACCTATTATTGCCCATTATAAGTAGTGCTCCAGTGAACATCTTTGAGTAATATCTCAATGTTTCATTTTAGTATATATTCAAAGTGGTAGAACATCTATATATATTTGCTCAATGTTGTTTCTATTATGCAAAGGTATAGCACAGCATTTTAACATTTTGATACACATTGATAGTTTTTTCTGCTAAGAGGTTAACATTAATTTATATCCTAATAATGCACACATTTTTTGCCACCCTGGTACCAATATTGGATGTCTTCCCATGTTTTACATCTTCGGCAATCAAGTAGTTAAAAATGATTTATCATTGTTATTTTAATTTGCATTTTTAAAATGCTTGTATTTCTTCTTTTATAAATGTCTGTTTATGGTCTCTATTCATTTGACAATACTTTATTTGTGTGAGAGCTGTTTAAATGGACAATGTTAAAAAACATATATGCATACATTATATATACATATATACATATATCCCATGACTTATATCTATCCATGTCGTGTATATATATGAGATATGAGATAGTCCCATATATATATGACATAAAAGTTAGAAAGAATACAGGCAAAAAATACAAAGACAAAAGACAAACTGATGAAATATAATATATATATATTATATAAAGACATATATATGTATAAAATGTGTGTGTCAAATAAATTGAACTATTTTTAAGTGTTTTCTTTAAGGTTTGGTATTCTGTTTTCTGTAACTTTTTACGATAGAGAAACATTATTAATATTTTTGCTAATGTTTTGATAAGCAATTATTTTTACTTTGGGGAGAGTTTAATTTCTTAGAATCTTCAGTTTAGCCTGAGGAAGAGACATGCTTTTTATTTATTACCAGAAGGACCTACAAAGCAATGAAGCTGATATTTTCAAATTACGAGGTCCTTAAAGTCCTACTGAAGCTCTGAGGTGGGTTGCTTGACAGATGTAACTTGGCAAATCTCACAGAAGCTTATAAGCAACCAGTGTGTTTTTTGGAATTCAGGACATACCATTTCCTGATTTCAAGCACATTTAATCTAAGAGTATTTAGAAAACTTTTTACTGTAAGGAAACATGGATTTGTTGACAGCCTCTGTGATCTGGCTGCCTCCCGGTGAAATACTATAGTTACATTAAATGAGACTGTGATGTTGAAATGGTGCAGTCAAAGAAAGAAGCCTTAATCTTCACCACCAATAGCAGGGCAAGAGATTAGAAGTGAAATACACCACTGCAGGTCTGATTCAGAGTGAGATGGCATTTATCTATGCCACAGGTTTTATCTGTCATCTTTCATTGACCAAGTGAAGATGCTGCAAATGAAAATGTTTGGGGCCACTGTAACAACAGGCTCTTTTAAAGAAGCCATTTTTTGAACAGTATGGTTGAATTTGCTTAACCTTGGTGGTTTGTCATTATTTTGTTCATAAAGGTATTTGACACAATGGTCTTAGTTATTTAAAGTTACCTTAACACTATCTTGTTAAACTTTTTCTTTCACTGCTGTTCAAACATCTTTTTTAGGAATGTCTTTTGAAATAGTATTCTGGAGGACAATCTTATCTATTTACTAAATTATTCCATAAAAATAACATATAAGTTCCTGAATTCCTACTAAAATTTGCACATCTGCTGCTTACCATTTGACATTTTCTCCAACATGAGCATTATTAAGATTCTGTTAAGTTTTAAGTGTTTTCATGTGACCCACAGATAGCCTTGAATGCGGATAAATTGCTTATATGTGCACTGAAAACTTGCAAGAAAAGCAAAACAGAGTAAACAGTATTTCTCTTGTCAATTGAGATGCACGAAAATCCTTGACAATAGTTTCAGTGTACAAGGAAAAAAAATCACTGAAATCATGACTAAGTGAAATCTACTAATAAGGACACTGAGTTTAGTGCTGATAAAAAAAGATCACTTGCAGTACTTGTAGCTTCTAAGCCATTAAAGCCAAACCTTTATCTTTTATTATCTACTCAAAACTTTTATTATCTATTCAATATGCTACATTACAGTTTGTGGTAAAAGTAGATATATTTTATAGTTTCATAAATTCTTCTGGTTTTATTTGTCAATGTTTACTTTTCTGACATACAATATTTTTATTTGCCTAATGCAATTAGCTTTCAACAGGGTTCCTAAATTATAATCTGTGCTGCAGTAAAAAAGTAAGAGTTTATTGTTCTTTTCTATGCTCTCTACTCAGTTTATTCAATGTTTAAGTATATGGCACATACATATTCCTTGAAACAAACAACTTCATGAACACCATTGCTAATTAATATAATCTTGTGATTTATAACAATCTTTTTGTTCTTGATATATAATTTATTGTTTTAGATTATTTATTTATATTTGTGAAACTTAACCAACATTATCTCTCATACTTTACTAACTAGGAATCATAGACCTGTACAGGAGGAAAAACTTTCCTCCTTAACAATGACTACAATGAATTAGACCAGTGAGTCAGCCAACTATGGCTTACAGTCAAATCTAGTCTGATGCCTGCTTTTCTAAAGTTATATGGGAACACAGCCACACTCATTTGTTTATATATCGTCTATGGTTGTTTTTACATTACTTTGGAAGAATTTGGTAGCTGTGTTAAAACAAAAAAAATTTACTCTTTGGACCTGTAGGGAAAAATTTACCAAATCCCTGAGTTAGATTACTTTGTTGGATTAAAAAAAAATCATATTTTTATCATGAAAATATTTCTTCAAACAAAAATATTAGGAACTTATTTAAATATATAAAACAAAATTGTTTTAAAAATGGGTATCAGAAGCAACCACTTAAGATGTTATCAAGTTGAACACCATAAACTCCTTATCACCTCTAAAAAGCTCAAATAAATTTTCATGGGAGTGTTAGAATTCAATGGCCAGAGTCATCAGAGAGGAGATTTTCACCATAACTACCCAAGGCAATACTGATGAGTCTCTTCCTTGAACCTCTAGATTGACTTTGACATCTGGAAAGACCATTTATCTCACCTTAATTATCAGGAAGAAATACACAAGGGTTTTAGACCTCAGGCAACTTACTGGCTGTAAGCAAGTTATGCTGATTAATTTTGGCCAAAAATAGTGTGTGCAGTTCAACCACTGTAAAGCTAAAATGATAATTTATGGTATTATCTATATAGTAAGTCTCATCATTCAATTATGTAACTGTATAATGTGCAATTAATTCATATTGGGAGATTTACCATGGATGCTCTTTGCTTGAAATTTAATAGTGTATCTAGAGATGAGTCTAATAGATCTGGTTGGGTCTTTAACTGGGATAGGTTTGTCTCCAGGATCCTCAGATTCAAGATAAATATGGCACTTATTTTTGGAGCATCAATTTTTCTGAATGTATATGTGTGTGTATGTGTGTGTGTGTGTGTGTGTGTGTGTGTATAATATTGTATTAGAGAGAGAAAAAATAAATGTGGAAAAATATTAAGAAGTGGCGTATCTAGGTCAAGGGTTCTCAACTGGGATACTATCACCTTCAAGAGGGTGAAAATTGGTTCTTAGGATGCCAGAAACTTAACTCTTTTTGTATTACATGTGTACACATAGAGTGCACAAACAGATATATAGTATACCTGCAGTATTAAAACTTGGGTGGGGGTTTACAATTAGGAAAAAGTGTCTAAAAAGCTTCTTAGGAGGGCATTATTTTAAATTAAAGGCTGAAAAATACTGATCTGAGTGAAGGGCATGGTCATTTTTACTGTACTATTCTGGCAAGTTTTCTGAAGGTTTAAAAGAAGTCTCTGGTCATGATGAAACTATATTTTCATTCTGTTTCTTCACTGGATAGTACTGAATAGTGCCAAATAATCTAGGTATTGCCAAGTATATGTAAATATTTAAAAGTGGTTTTATTATAAGCAAAAAGAGTGAAACTTATTTTTGGCCAGTCTGGTTGCTAGTTGCTTTGACAGCCTAGAGAGAAGGAAAATGACATGAGAGCAAGAATGACCTACTAGGGATGGAGACTGACTCAGGCATCCTAGTGCAGTCTGAGTTGCACACACTGGCTGTGGAGTAAAGGAGCAGAAGGAGATGACCTCTGCTATTTCTTCTGAAATAAAAGTTTCCATCTTTGAAATCAGGTGTTTTGAACTTTTGATTACACACTACAAAATGGATTCCTGCAGATTAGTTCAATTCATGCTACAATTGTATCTAAACATTTTACCTGCATATATACTACTGTGTTGAAGTTTCTTTTCTTCTTATGGTGATTCCTGACAGGGTTGTATTTTAAATTCCATATTTGATAATTTGTGTGTGTTGTGATTTTAATGTCCTTCATCATTCACTTTAAAATGTATTGCTTAAAATTAAATTTTCAATTGGTAATAATATTTGGTGATAAAAAAATACTTTGAAGTATAAGCTTAAAAAAAGCCAAGTTTTTTTTAAGGAAAAGTTTCCAAAATGAGGAAGAGAAGGGGCCCCACTGGCTTGTTCCTCAGCTGGGGCTGGGCGGAAGCCCGAGGAGGTGGGCGTGTGGGGTGGCCCACCGCAATGGGCTAGGAGCTGCGGTAGGTCTTGATGATGTCCTTGATGGGGCGGCGGCAGATGGGGCAGCAGGCGTGCAGAGCCTTCTTGAGGCGCAGGCCACAGGTATAGCAGAGGCACATGTGGCCACATGTGTAGATGACCGTGTCCACTGCGTGTTCATAGCAAATGGTGCACTCATCGCTCCACTGGCCCAGACCTGGGGTCACTGGTGACTCAGGCAGGCTCACTGGTGAGTTGGGGGCTGTCCCACCAGCAGAGTTACCCAGAGAGCCAGAGCTGCACGTGCTGAGCAAGGGGTCAGAGAGACGGCTGCCCAGGGCACTGGGCGAGGTTGGCGTGGAGGCGGGGGAGCAGGGGAGTGATGGGGTACCCCGCTCTGCCAGGATGGTGGAGCCGAGGATGCGGATCTGCGTGATGGCCCCGTGCAGGCCGAAGAACATCCAGAGCGGCTGCGAGGCGTCCACGCACAGCTGCATGCCGGCGGCCGAGCCATTGTGGCTGAAGTGCAGCTCGCCGTCCGCGCTGGCCACGAGGCCCAGGATGTCGCTGCTGTGCAGGGCGACAACTGATAATGGGAGAAAGTTCACAGCAACTGGAACTCAGCAAGAGTGAAACAGACCTAGCATTTTTCCTAAAGTCCTCACGATGAGCTTGAGAATGGTACATATGTTAGCACTAAGCCAACCATAACTACAGAATAAAAATGTCAGATAAAGAAAAGTATAATATATTTAAAAATGTAGATATGGGATGATCATCTTAGAAACACATGCGAGCCTAAGTCTTGGATCTCTTATGCATAAAAAAAAAATAAAAACAAAATCAAAAGCTACTTTGAAGGCAAATGTATAGGTCTATTACTTTTGCAGTGACATTTACAAATCATGAAAATTTTGAAGGAAAATGTGAAAAGAATCATCTTGGCTAGGAAGAAAATGATTAAAAAGTATTTTAACAGTTCTTGTGGTCAGTTTTAGCTTCACCTTATAAAGAGACACTCCTGTGATGAAAATTATTGTGTGATAGAAATGGCTGAATCTATTTTGGATCAAAATCAGAAAGCCAAAGTAAAAAATAGCCCCCTATGAAGCACCACCTATTTTAATGTGTTCAAAAGACATGCTTTCAACACTGCTCCAGAGACTGAGGCTCACTTGGTTGAACAAAAGAATGGATAATAATAGTTTAACTTATTTGTTAAATGTAGCTGTACTTGCTATATTTATAACAATGTCTCTGAAGAGAGGTTACTTTGCAAAGTATTTTGTGGATAAATAAATTATCAGTAAATAATTTTAATAAAAACTATCCAAGATGTACACAGATGGATCATGTTTAGAAAAGGAAAAGACACCTTAGAAACTTTTAATACACTGATAGTCACCTCATTGTTTACCAGCTATGCCCCCCTCAAACACTCTGCCTCCTGATCTTTTCATTTTGAACCAGGTTTGGGGGTGAGTGGGAAGGACAAAAGTTATATATTTTGAAAAAAATGTTATTTGAACAATTCACTTTGTGGCGGCTTCATGCTGAAAGAAGTAAAGTGGAAGGCTTGCTTTCCATATTGTGGAAGGCACTTGTCAAAATGTAAGTTTTATTTTTTCTCAGTGAAAAAGAAACATTAAGACAAAGTCTAAAGAATGAGTGGCTAAAATAAAATAATCTACTCCAGTGTTTATTTAATTTAATGTGTCCGAAAACACTTAATCAACAATTGTGAAGAAAGGCTGTTTTTCTGCAGTAATGAAAGATACTTGAGAGTTAGATGCAGACAGTTAATTTGGGGAGCTATGAATTATTTGAGATCACATAGCTGCAGTGAGAATTAATAGAGTTAATGAATATAAAATTAGATAGCCAGCACAAAATAGCCATTCAAAAAAGACAGTTCATTTTATGTGATAATTTATCTTCAGAAAAAATATCATTGCATGAGTGTTTTTTTTCCTTAGGTAAAAGAACATCCAGTGGACTTGCGTGACCCAGCTTCTTAGTAGATATAGATGTCAGAATTTCCCCTACTGGTAGCAAAAAGTTGTATGCTATGCAGCCAGTGGTGTGCTGCTGTTAGCTTCTTCTGGCTTGCAGGAATCAATTGTAAGGTTTTCAGAAAATTTTGCCAGCTAGCTGACATGACCTTAAATGGCCTAAGGTAGGCTGTGGTTGGAGAAATTGGCAAACATGATGTCAGGACATATTTCTTTTAGAGACCTGGTTGTTACATATTTACGAGTTCTCTACTACCTAAAATATTTTTGGTAAATTCTGGACTTTTCTTCTTTGTGATTGACTTGATATTTAGCTGTGAAAAAATGTTATTATTTTTATTCTTATATTTTTAAATGTGTTTTTAAAATATAGTCATATCAAATAGGAAAAAAATTGAATGCTAAATCCGATAAATGGTGCCTCTTTCAACAATTTATTCTGCTTTCTAAAATAGATACACATGACTTTGTAGAACTATTGCATGCTTGTTGTCTTTGTATACTAGACATTCTTCCAACAAAACGCTAAAAAAGAATAGATATACATTGAATAAGGAAACCACCTAAAATTCAAATTTGTAAGAATTGTCCATGACAACAGTCTTGTTTTCATGTAAACACACACACACACACACACACACACACACAGAGAGAGAGAGAGAGAGAGAGAGAGAGAGAGAGAGAGAGAGAGAGAGAAAATGACCTTCTTTTAAGGGCCAATATTTTTTAAGGGCTTTTAAATAGCCTTCTTTTAAGGGCTCAGTGGCTTAAAACGACCATGTGTTATCCTATAGTATGGAGTCCAAAAGTGCAATATCAGTCTCATTGGGTTAAATTAAGATGTTGGTAGGTCTACATTTCTTCTAGGGGCTCTTGAGGACAATCCATTTTCTTGTTCTTTTCAGCTTTTAGAGGTCACATACATTCCTTGGCTTGTGGCCCCTTACTCCATATTCAAAGCCAGTAGTGTAGTACTTTCAAATCTCCGTCTCTGACCTTTGGTTCTATTCTCACATCTCCTTCTGTGACCAACTCTACAACCTTTTTCTTTCCCTTTAAAAGAGCACTTGGAATTACATTGTGCCCATCCAAATAATCCAGGATAACTTTCCCATCTCAAGAACCTTAATCTAATTCCATCAGTCTCTTTTGCCATGTAAGGTTACTGGTTCATAGGCTCTGGATAATGGATGTTGACATGGCTAGTGAGTCAATTAAACCTCTTTCCCTCATAAGTTACCTAATCTCAGGTATTTTTTTATAGCAGTATGAGAATGGCCTAATACGGTAAATTGATACCAAGGTAGTGGGGTACTGCTATAAAGTTACTTGAAAATGTGAAAGTGACTTTGGAACTGGGTAACAGGTAGAGGTTGGAACAGTTTGGAGAGCTCAGAAGAAGACAGAGATATGTGGGAAAGTTTGGAATTTCCTAGAGACTTGTTGAATATTTTAGACCAAAATGCTAATAATCATGTAGACAATGAAGTCCAGGCCAAGGTACTGTCAGCTGGAGATGAGGAACTTCTTGGAAACCAGAGCAAATGTCACTCTTGCTATACTTTAGCAAGGAGACTGGTGGCATTTTGCCTCTGCTCTAGAGATCTGTGGAAATTTGAACTTGAGAGAGATGATTTAGGGCATCTGGGGGAAGAAATTTCTAAGCACCAAAGCATTGAAGAGGTGACTTGTGTGCTCTTAAAATAATTCAGTTTTATTTATTCACAGAGAGATGGTTAAGAATTTGAACTTATGTTTAAAGGGGAAGCAGAGTATAAAAGTTTGGAAAATTTGCAGCTTGACAATGCAGTAGTAAAGAAAAACCCATATCTTTAAGAGACATTCAAACTAGCTGCAGAAATTTGCATAAGTAATGAGGAGCCAAATGTTAATCACAAAGACAATGGAAAAATGTCTCTAGAGCATGTCAGAGGGCTTCAGAGCAGCCCTTCCCATCACAGGCATGGAGGCTTGGGAAGAAAAAATTGTTTTGTGGGCCAGGCCCAGGGCCCTGCTGCTGCTTTGTGCAGTCTCCAGACTTGGTGTCCTATGTCCCAGCTGTGGCTCAAAGGGGCCAATGTACAGCTCAGGTCTTTGCTTTGGAAGGTGCAAACTCCAAGCCTTGGTGGCTTACAGGTGGTGTTGGGCCTGAAAATGCACAGAATTCAAGAATTGAGGTTTTAGAACTTTTGCATAGATTTCAGAGGATGTATGGAAAGGCTTACATGTTCAAACAGAAGTTTGCTGCAGGGGCAGAGCCCTCATAGAGAACTTCTGCCTGGGTAGTGCAGAAGGGAAATGAGGGTTTGGAGCCTACACACTGAGTGCCCACTGGGGCACTGCCAGGTGGAGATATGAGAAGACAGCCACCAGCCTCCAGATCCCAGAATGGTAGATCTACCAACAGCTTACACCTTGTGCTTGGAAAAGATGCAGACCCTCAATGCCATCCCATGAAAGCAGCCAGGGGGTGGGCTGTACCCTGCAAAACCACAGGGGCAGAGATGCCCAAAACCATGGGAACATACCTCTTGCATCAGCGTGACCTGAATGTAAGACATGGGGCTAAAGGAGATCATTTTGGAGCTTTAAGATTTAATGATTACCTGTTGAATTATGAAATTGCATGGGGCCTGTAGTCCCTTTGTTTTGGCCAATTTCCCCCATTTGGAATGGGATTATTTGTCCATTGCCTGTACCCCCATTGTATCTTGGAAGTACCTACTTTTCTTTTGATTTTACAGGCTCATAGGCAGAAGAGACTTTCCTTGCCTCAGATGAGACTTTGGACTTGTACTTTTGAGTTAATGCTGGAATAAGTTAAGACTTTGGGCAACTTTTGGGAAATCATGATTGTGCTTTGAAATGTGAGGACTTTAGATTTGGGAGCCTTCATGGATAGAATAATATATTTAGTCTTTGTGTCCCCAACCAAATCTCATCTGGAATTGTAATTCCCATAAATCCCACATTTCTAGGCAGAGACCTGGTGGGAGGTAATTGGATCATGGGGGAAGTTCCTCCATGCTGTTCTTGTGATAGTGAGTGAGTTCTGATGAGATCTGATGGTTTTATAAGGGACTCTTTCCCCTTAGCTACTCACTCTTCTCCTTTCTGTCACCTCGTGAAGAATGTGCCTTGTTTCCCTTTCACCTTCCACCACGATTGTAAGTTTCCTGAGGCCTCCCAAGCCATGTACAACTGTGAGTCAATTAAACCTCTTTCCTTTATAATTATACAGTGTCAGGTATTTATAGCAGTGTGATGACATCTGTATTAGTTCAGTCTCACACTGGTATAAAGAAAGAACTGAGGCTAGGTAATTTGTAAGAAAAGATATTTAATTGGTCACAGTTCTGTAGGTTGTACAGGGAGCATGGCATCATCTGCTTCTGGGAGGCTTCAGAAAACTTCCAACCATGGTGGAAGGCAAATGAGGGGGCAGGCATATCATGTCATTAGAAAAGAGCTCATTCACAGATCCTTCCTGCATAATTCCATCTATATTCTTAGCTTCTTCTGAGATGGCTGAAAAGATCCAAGAGTCACATGCCTAATTTTTTCAAAGAGCCCTCTGTGTGACTGAATACTCTGACCTTTTGATGTTTCTGAGGCACTAGTAAAAGCTTCACTTTCTCTCCAGAGCACACTTTTCTGACAATGAATCTTCTAATTTTAGCATATGTTACTGACAAATGTTAAAGATATGTTAACAATTTCCCAAATAATCAAGTCCTGGTTTTTACTTAACTTTTTTTTCCCCAACAGTTCTTCCTTCAATATATCCATTTCCTCTGACCTGTTACTATAAGAAGCAAGAAAAAAAAAACCCAGACAACAAAAAAAGAAAACCATAACAACAAAAAAACAGGTCTTTTATCACTTTGCTTAAAAAAATCCTCAGCTAAATATCCAAGTTCACCATTTAAAAGCTTTTCTTCCCACATAACTACAGGTCATAGTTCAGCTAAGTTTTCTTCTATTACATCAAGGATACTCTTTTCTCCGGTGTTCAAGAACATTTTCTTCAGAGACTTCACTGGCAACATTTTTGCCACCCATATTTATACCGACAGTTTGAGATAATTCAGTATTCTCTAAGACAATGCAGATTTGCCCTGTGGTGCTCCTCACTTCTGAGTCTTCATTAGCAGGGCAGTTAATCTTTGTTTCTATGAATGGTCTATTCAAGGCAATCTGGATTTTTAAAATTATGCTTCTCAAATTCTTCTAGCTTCCATCCAATTCTATAATTTCAAGACCACTTCCATGTTTTTAGGTATTTGTTACAGCAGCACCCCCACTTCTAGGTCCAAAATCTATATCAGGGTTCGGAGAAATAGAACCAGTAGAAGACTAATATTCTAAAATGTATGGGAAAGATTTGGCTCATGTGGTTGGGGAGGCTGGGTAGACACATCTTAAATCGGTAGGACAGGCAGTCAAGAAGGGCATGCTAGCAAGCTTGGGCACTAGTTGAAGATACTATCCATAAGCAAAATGGTTTCTTTTGCAGGCAAAGCCTCATTTCTGTTCTCCAGGTTTTTCAATGGTTTAATCAGACCCTTCTGGATTATCTAGGATAACCTTCCTTAGCTAAATCCAACTGAATATGAATTTTCATACATCTACAAAATACTCTCAAAGCAAAATCTAAAATAGCATTTAATGGAATATTTGTGGACTGTAGCCTTGCCAAGTTGACGCATAAAGTTTACCATCATAAGACTTCAGAGGAAATATCTCTCAGGTGGGTATTGGATAAAGCCAAGTTTCTCTTGAATAACTAGGTCGATTTTATCTTGTACTTGATTATTTTTTTTCTATCTTTTTTACTAGCAATTTTAGAGCTAAATCTTTGACCAATTTAGTGACTATTCTGTACATCAAAGATTGTTACTTTATTATTTTCCCTTTGATCTAATTATTTTTGAATTTATTTTAGTTTTATATTGTATGTATTCCTAATTTTTACGGAAATCATGCCAGTAATAAACTTAAAAAATAGTGGTGACCATGTGTGATCTCTTTGATTCCCTGGGTTTGACATTCTGTTTCTAATAAAACCATGGATCATTGATTCTTTTACAACTCTAACAAACTTTTTTTTCCCTTGAGATGGAGTCTCGCTGTGTCGTCCAGGCTGAAGTGTAGTAGTGTGATCTTGGCTCATTGCAACTCCCACCCCCTGCTTGGAAATAATTCTCCTGCCTTAGCCTCCTGAGTAGTTGGGATTATAGGCATGTACTGCCATGACCGGCTAATTTTTGTAGTAGAGATGGGGTTTCACCATGTTGGCCAGGCTGGTCTTGAACTCCTGATCTCAAGTGATCCGCCCGCCTAGGCCTCCCAAAGTGATGGATTACATAGCCATGAGCCACCTTACCAGTCTAACAAACTTTTAAAATAGATTTTTGCTACAAATGTAACAATATATGTTACAGGTCTGTTTTGTGTGCCTTTCACGTTATCTCAATCTATCAGCACCTTATGAGAAGGTGAGAAGGTAGTGGCTAAACATTTGGAGGACTTACTTTTCTCCTTTAAGATTGGTCTGTGTGGCAAATAAATGTTTCCTAAACCTAAAAAAAAATTCTTAAAGCTTTCAGAACCTTTGAGGACGTTTTAAAAATAAATAAGTTATGTATTGAGTTTTAATGGTTTCCCTATAAGAGTTTTACTATAAGCTACAACTTAACCTCAAAACTTTTGTAAATGACACTTGACGTTATTTCAGTTCAACTACCTGGGTTAGCCTAGGATGGCAATAAGAGCACAAGGACAGGGCTGCTCTCCATCAGGCTCTGTCACCCCACACCCTCGCACCATATGTGTAAGTTCTGTCAGTATATTTTAAGCTTCTTGTGGGAAGAATATAAGCTCTTTGCTTCTCTAACCATCTAGGAGAAGTTTTTCACCCAATTCTTTAAAATCTTTTCCTTAGATAAGGAATTCCTCACTCTTATTAGTGGGCATAAAATGCTATTAAAATGTTATAGCAATAGCTTTTGTTCCTTTTTTCCTTCGATGCAGCTAGAATGAGAAAGCAGGTCATGGACTTTTTTCTTGAATGAGAAAATTCTATCTATCCACACATCTATTCCTTAAAATTTAGTAAGAATTTATCCTGTGCTAGGCTCCGTTTCAGTTTCTGAGTATATATTGGTGAACAGATTAGGTGTATTAGGTTTGGTTCTGGCTTGCATAGTTTCATTTTGATGAGGAGACACTCACAATAAAACATAAGCAAATGATTGATTATAACAATATTCATCATGGTAACTCTTATGTAGAAACTAAAACATAGTGTCTTAGGGTTCTCCAGAGAAACAGAACCAATGGAGTGCACACACACACACACACACACACACGAGGAGATTTATCATAGGTATTGGCTCACATGATCATGAGGGCAAGTGATACTGGTCAAAATTCAAAGGCCTGAGAAATAAGAGCATCCAAGGGCAAAAGAGGATGGATGTCCCAGCTCACAGAGCATGAGCAAATTCTGCCCTTCCTCTGCCTTTTGTTCTATGTAGACCCTCAATGGACTGGATGGTGCCCACCCACATTGGTGAGGGAGGTCTTCTTTCCTCAGTCTATCTATTCTAATGCCAGTCTTTTCCTCACAGACACACCCAGCAATAATAGTTTACAAAGTATCCTTATATCCCCTTGGGCTAGTCAAGTTGACATATAAAATTGACCACCACACAAAATGTGCCAGTGAGCTAGAATGGAGAAATAGTTTACATAGAGTGGTCAGGGAAGACTTCTATGAGGAGTGACATTCAAGCTAAGTTTTGAATGATATGAAGGAACCATATCTGGGGCAGAGTATTATGCATTCAGGAAAAATATCTGCATGCCCAGAGAGAATGAAATTCCTGGCTAGTTGTGCTGCAGAGCAACAGTTTTCAACAAAGCCATGACCATTGCCAATGTCAAAGGATCCTAAGGTCCTTAACCTTATAAACTACTACATTCTAGTGGATGGTAACTTCATGAAACCAAATCACTGCAGAGAACAACAACAACAACAACATCAAAAAGGTAGTAAACCTTTGCCGGCAACATAGGTGAAGCACTTACTAACTTTAACAGTATTTTATTTTATAGACCAATTCTCTGTATACTTAAACACAAGCTAATGTTTTGATTTAAGTTAGTGAGTTGAAAGCAAAAAGTCTTCTAGGAAATAGTTAAATTCACTTTATAAAGTACTAGAATTTTATTAGTAAGTAGCTGAAACACCTTTTATGTAAAATTATGAATGTGCCTGTCATTGATACATAAGTATCTGAAAAAAAGGTTTTTAGCTTAGGGAGTTACTGTCTAGGACAGGGCACTTGGCTCCCCAGCTGTGCATGGACTGTGCTCACACACACGATGTTCCTTTATCATAAAAAGACGATATTTCTGATTTTTTGTAATGTCCACCCTCTGGCCAAGTGTTACCTTGTAATGAAAATTTCTTCTTTTGGCTTCATAATTTTTTACAAGATAGTGGAAGTTTATAGGTTCTATGTTATACGCATGATGATGGAAATTTGTTTTAATGCTGTGTTCAAATGAAAAGGCCTTGGTTGCTTTTGGTGTAGCACTTGAGAGTTTTATGGATTACTCATATATAACCCATGAATCCCAGCTCTCTGAAAACTTTATTTTTGGCTGGGTAGCCTGTTGTCAAAGACCTTCATTCCTCCTGTTGATGTGGGATCCATAGAAGGATTTGCTGGTCTCTGGAGAGACTGGGATGATGGCTACCCTTCCTCTCTGCCATCCCTATATACTGAGGTCTGCCTAGGCCACTCTAAAGTTGGACTTGTTTTCCTCTCCGCTGTGGAAAGGGTTTAAGGGTTTAAGTACTTAAAGGTTTAGGGAGGTGGCATTGCAACTTGCTTTTTACAAAAATATCTGGTGAATATGTCTTCTTTATAGAATTTCTATTTTATTGGAAATAAAAATAAATTGTTGGTTTCATTTTTGTAACTAGGAAATTAGGCTTCAGATAGATTAAACCATTTCCCAACCACAGGCTGAAGTTCTTAAACAAAATCCTACACAGAAAAAAATGCAAGATTGAGTAAGGGAAAATACAGAGACCAAGGTCACAAACTAAAGTTTTTATGTTTTCAATAATCATTAAAATTAATCTAAGAGTGCAATAAACAAAATGAGCATTGTATCCATGATAAACATATTAAGTCAGAAATGGAAACAATCCAATTTGCAGTTCCTAGGAATTTACAGGATTTCCTTCCTTTGTGATGTTAGTAAGATCCTTATATGTGAGTTTTTTGATGTTGCAGAAAATACGTACAGCAAGAGGCATTTACGTGTGTGTGCCTTGCCCCATTCAATTCTTCTATCAATTTCTGAATTTATGACTCAGTTAATTTCAGCCTCTGAGTTCTTTCATGGTCCCAGAGACCAATTATATAGACACAGAAGACAGAAAAAAAAAATTAAAGAGTTAACTTTATTTGGCATATCTGGTTGGGGATATTTAAAACCCTCTAATGAAAACATGGTCTTAACTCTGTTTGTGGTCATTTAGGGCTAAACTATGTAATCTTCCACCTCTTTTCTGCACAGGGCTCAGATCACTCACTCCAGAAAGTGGGTGCCTCAAAACTTTGCAGGCATCCAGGGACAAAACCCTTTAGCTCTTTCTTCCCTTTACTCAACTTTTTTCCTTCCAGTTCTCAGCTCAAAATGTTTCCAATTATCTCCAAAAGAAGATTGCAATTTTGGATCCTAGAATAAAAATTCATAAGCTTGAGAAAAATTTATATATGGAAATAATTCCATCTAGATCAAGAACTCACAGTTGAAGAGAGAGATAAAAGGCTTTGGAGTTGAAAAGACCTGAGTCAGAGCAATGACTATGCCCCTCACTGTGTGGCCTTGGGAAATTATTGAATTTTCAGTCCTGCAATTTATTTGAATGATAATAGCTTTTCCGCATAGGAAGTACTAAATGAGTTAACACCATAAAGAATACTTGACACACTATCTGACATATTAGTGCTCAGTAAGTTACTGACATTATTTCCTGTATTACAGATGCGTACGACATTAAGGGAACATTTGGAAGGATATACCTTTTTTTGCAATGAGTCCTTTTTTTTCTATCTTGAAGACTTCTCTGCTAGTAAAATTTTAAGTACTATCACCTTTTGTTAATCCAGTTATTCATATAAACTGATCACAGTGGAAAGTGGCCAGTTATCATGAGGAGGGTCTGTCAGTGAGTGTTCAGCTGAAGAATTTAAAAATATCAATTAATAAAGATTCATATACAGGTATAGATGCAATTTAAGAAAAAAAAAACTGAAATGGTATACAAAGGGGGCAAAATAACATCTAAGTTGTCAAGATTGTCAGATTTTGGGGGACTCATACAGGCAGCTGGTTAAAAAAATAATTAAGGACCAGTGAATAAATAGGTTTAGAAGTGGTCATTGTTAGGGTTTAATGACATGAAATAAATACACCGTTTCTCCTCTCTGATTTCTCAAACCATAGAAAGAGATCAATACCACTAGTAAAGCTGAATTTCAGAACACTGCAGGCACCCAAGGCCAAATTGGGTTTCCCATTTCTGCTCCATGGTGGAATACTTTACCCAGTGCCAGACCTGGTTGCAGACCACCCACAGGTCTTCCCTGGCACTGGGGGTGTTCTACAACTCTGCTAACCATAGGAGTGGTGGAAATGAACAGGAGAACAAATGTTTCTTAACAGGCCTGCAGAGGGAGTTAGCATGGAGATTGAGAGAAAGAGAAAGCCAGAGAGAGAATAAATTCCAGAAGGCAGAGCCCTGTGTAGGTAGTAACCAGAGAGCTCCAGATTTTATGGATGGAAAGGGCAAGGGAACAGCAAATGCATATACATGGAGAGGGAGGATTCTGTCATGGACAAAGCTAATTAGGAAGAATTGTTTGTAGTCACTATGTCTTATTTTTATTTTTTGACTGCTTCCAAGATTGTCTTTGAATTGCTTGACATAATTAATTTATGAGAATGCTTTTCAGGGGTTAATTCTCTAAGACCTGGGGATGAAGAGAACATACTTCATTCCGTTTTGATTGGGGTCAAATTTTAGATAGTCAGAACATGGGGTAGTGTATGGGAAATGCAGTTTATGTAAGTGAATGGAGATGTGCCAGAGAGATAAATACATAGACAGAGCTTCTGTGACAAACCATTCCTCTTTGCTGACTGCAACTACCAGAGGGGCTTTTATATTTTCTCTAATTTTCCTTTTGGGGATTGCTGAATTATGACTAGAGAAATAAAACTTTCCTCTTCTCCCCAACATGAGGTGGGTTGGAGGGTGCCATGTTGTGTAAGAGTTTAATGAGGAGTTGGCAAGCAGTAATTTCAGAACTTTGTCCAAATCTTTGCTCAGCAGAGAAAGGCCCAGAGCTGAGCTGGCTGTTTGGACTAGAAAAAATGAGCTGTATTTCTTTGCATAAGAAAGTGGGAAATTATTATTTTCGCCTAAGAGGAAGTTGGCAGAAAATGGAACAGAGTCAAGTGGAGCCGAGAGATAGGTGCATGACTGCACAGTATGGAAGAGTGTTCAAAGGACTTAAGAGGAGGGAAATCCAATCAGTTGTTGGTTTTGGTTGGGAAGGGGATGGAAATGATTAGGACTTGTGGCTCTGCAAGGGAAATACAATTGTCCTAAGAAGGTTGTGCCTCTGTGAACACCTCTTGTCTCCCTAAATCTTTCATAAAAACTTTACACTACCACAACATTGCACTTTGAGTGCAATGAGTCTTGTCCTCCTGGAAAGCAGCAAGAGTTACGTGTTGGCTGGGCATGGATGGTGACACATATCTGTAATCCCAGCAAGTTGGGAGGCCAAGGCAGGAAGATCACTTGAGTCCAGGAGTTTGAGACCTGTCTGAGCAACATGGCAAAAACCTGTCTCTATCAAAAAATGAAACATAAATAAAGTATAAAAATTAGCTGGGTGTAGTGGCACATGCCTGTAGTCTGAGCTACTCAGGGACCCAGGTGGGAGGATCACCTGAGCCCAGGGAGGTCAAGGCTACAGTCAGCTGTGATTGAGCCACTGCGTTCTAGTCTGGGTGACAGAGTAAGATGCAGTCAAAAAAAAAAAAGAAGTAAAGAAAAAACATATACTGGCTATAGCTTCTCTGCTTCCCTATGCTAGCCCTTTGTTACTAGTCTAGCACCATTCTGGTTAGCAGGCTGCCAAGATCCACAGTATCTCAAACAGGCTGACTTACCTCATGCCAGTTAGCAGGAGGCAAAATGAACAGTAGCNAAAGAAAGAAAGAAAAAATTTCCCCACTCTTTTGCGTCCTGCGAAATAGCTAATCACAGAAGAAAACTTTTCTCTTGCACATTCTAAGATAAGCCCCTCTGCTTCCATCCTTGTGACTCCCATTTGATGATAAGTATGATAAGTTCCTTGTTTTTTCCTTCCAGAAAACCCCAGGCTCTCCTTCCTTTTCTTTGAGATGCTTGTTATTAATGAATATTCTCATTCATATTAGATTAATATTCTCATTAATATTTAAGAAATAGCAACAGCTTGAATAAAATTATATCCTTAATTGTTCGGTCTGGTAAATTTTTGTCTTTCACAGTTTTGATGTCATGACTTGCATTGAATTGGCCCTCAGGTGGATTCTCATTTACTGCACCCAGATGACAGGTCTTTTCAGAGCCCCTGTGCTTTGTTCCTGACTAGTTATCCAGGGACTCAGTGGTGAGTCCAATTGCTGGCCCTGTGTTCTGGGCTCTTGTACCCTGGCAGAACAATGAGGATTTGATTTTGATTCTTTTTGAGTTCTTACTTTGTTTCTGGTGCCAGCTTCATTTGGTTTAATGTTCTGACCATTTGATGATCACTGTAAGTGGATTAATGGTTTAGAGATATTTCTGTTAAGGGAAAGACAAAAGAAAAATCTGGTGGGTTAGCCTTTTCTATGTGTCTATTTGTTTATTTTGAGGTCAAATCAATGAAGAATTTGGACCTGCTAAGAAGAGAACAGTCTTGCTGTTTTGTGGGCTTTGTATTTCTGTGTTTATGCTTGACCTATAGCTGAAATTTTAGAATTGAATTTGAGCTTTCTGTCTTTCTGCAGCTATATGTTTATATATATGTGATTTAGAAAGGCCCTTTATATTCCACTGTGTTAATGTGTAAGATTTTTCTATATCTGCATGGTATTATCAAATTAGACTATAGAATTTCTTAGGCGAGCTTTATTCTGATTGGCTTACTTATATAAATTGAATATTCTTAAAATTCCCAGAATTTAAGACTAACAAAACAAATATTTTCAATGTGAAAAAGAGACTTAAAAAACAGAAACTAACTCTAAAATGTTTTAATAATTAAAGTTTAAGTAATTATGGTAAATCTTTGTTAAACAAGACTACTTTAATAATCCTAGTTTAATTGAAAACAGATATATCTTCTCTGAGTTATTAGCATTAAATACAATCAATTGGATGTTTTTATTCTACATTGGAATGTTCTCCCTGAACTTATAAAAATTCACTGATAGAATAAGTTAGCATTATTTTGATTTCGTGTTTAAAATTATGAAAACTGTAAACTTGTGTTTAACCAGATTTAATTATTATTCTGACTGACTTTATTTAAGCAGTAATTATATTTTGTAGTATTTCAGTTTCAAAATTGTTTTCAGATTTTTAGTTAACTTAAAATCGTGAATTTATTCAAGTTGACTTAATTAATGTATATTCATTAGATGCCTAGATCCTAAGTAAGATAGAATACTGAAGCATTAATTACAAAATAAATTTAAGTATAAATGCTTTTTTGCCTTTTATTTTATGTGCTATAGGGAGACTACATATCTGTGGGTCTGCCAACAAATGTATTCATTTTTGCCATGTGGAGAAGTTGTAGTATAAAGGATGTGAGTGGCTATAGAGAGGTATTTAGTCATGAGCTCTGTTACTCTGCTGCAAAATGCTGGTGTGTAACAGACAGTTTACATTATACACCTCACAATTTTCTCTGTGAAATAGCCATGACTGTGGTTAAAAGTTATAATCACCATAGGTGAATAAGACTTTAGTAGCAGCAATGGTGGCAAAGAGGAACAACTTTGTATGCAAGGTAATCAGGATGTATTAAAGAAAAAAGAGTAGTTTTCTAAAATAATGTAACTGATTGTTCAGAATGAGGAAGATGAAAGTGTAGAAAAAAACTGAATATATAAGTTGAAGAAAGTTTACAGAAAGGTAATTTTGTTTGGGTCAAAGCTGGCTATTTGATTTTTCAAAGTAAGATTGTTTAAAACTATAGGTGAAATGATTGATGCAGAACTGTAATGTCTGCATTATCAAGCAATAATTTTGGAAACTAAAGCTGTAATTTGGTTTTCTCTTTGTTAAAATGACAGGATTTCCTTGGATCCCTTGGATTGTTGGTCTGCTCTTAATAACAAGTGATAGATGGTTATTCTTCACCTTCTGCATAGTCTTCCTGGGTAACAGAGATTCTCTGTTTTACCATCATAACCTGCTATGGTTTATGTTGACATTATTTTGTCCTTGTTTATTTAAGAAAACAAAGACTTCTCCTGTCACACTTATTTACAATCATGTCACCTTTATGTTCACTTTAAAATATTTCATTTTTACTTTGAAGTGAGCTGCAAAGTATTCTCTCAGGTATTCATGATCTTATTCTTATTTTAAGTGTTTAAATCTCGTAACAACTTTTGATTTTTGTCTTCTCAAAATTGAATGCTATCTTTTGCAATTAAAACTGCTCTTAAAATTTCTCAGAGGGATCCTGGAAAATCACAAAAGATTTATTTTTTTATTTTGAAAAAAGAGAGTGGTAAAAATAATTTGGAATTTTTTTGGGTGTTACTCTAAGTGAGTTGCATGAGAACCATTGTCAAATTAGAAGAGATGTCTAGTTTTCTCAAGGTTAGATATGTAGGCATAAAATGTTGTTAATACAAATATTTCAGAAATCATACGCTGTATTGCAGGGCCTAAGAGACTAATCAATTTCCTTATAGTCCATGATATGTTTGATTAATCAGAATTGGAATACTGTTTTGCCCAATAGCAGACAACAACAATATAGAATATGCCATTTTCATATAATAATTTTAGTTATTTAGAAAGTATTAACTTGGTCTAAATTTACTTTTAAATTTGAATTCAGTTTCTCCTACACCACTGGTTTTTAATTGGGCATTTTCCTTACTTAACTTACCTATGAAGTTTTATTAATATATACATATTTAAGACTTACTCCAGACTTAGAGAATCTCATTACTTCATATTCTTGATATATTCTAACTATATGCTTGGTATATTCATAGTAAATTATGTCTCAGGATTAATATATGTTGTATTTTATTGTTTTTTTCCTTGTAAAGATTGTGTTAATCTATTTTCATAAATTAGATGCAATATCCACAATTTGAAAATGGGGATAATTATTATAATTATAGATATATAGTCTAAAATGCTTTAGATCAACTTTATCTAGTTTTGCAAGCCATAGAAATAACCAAATTTCCTTGTCAGTTAGACTGTTTTTATAATAAACTTTCATCAGATCTTTCTCTTTGAAAATTATCAGTAATATATAAACCATAGCTATTTTAATTTTTCTGTCATTTACACATTTTTTTTTTTTTTTGGTTTTACTCTAATGCTTCCCTGAATTTTTTTTTTTTTTTTTTGGTTTTACTCTAATGCTTCCCTGAAAGCATTTGCTATCAGCAACAGGCAAGAGCTCTTTATTTTCAACACTGTTTCAGAGGCCCATGGGAAAGGTCTATGGAAGGTAGTTTGGGGCGTGGGCTTCTGATGACATTGTTTAAATGACTTTGATATCATAACAGTGGACTTAATCAGGATTTTCAGAATTCCAGTAAAGAATCCAATGGGTTTTTGAGACTGCTAGCTAAAGATTAAGCAGAAAAACAATCAATTACATAGGACTAGATGAACTGATGAAGGATGATTTTTGGTTTTGTTTGGAATACTGTTAATGTTTTAATGTTCTACTTTTAGGATTTATAAAGAATCTTTCTCTTTTATTCAAGTTATCTATAATTCATAACTATTTAGTAGATTGTACTAGTCTGTTCTCACGCTGCTAATAAAGACATTCCAGAGACTGGGTATTATAAAGAAAAAGAAGTTTAATGGACTCATAGTTTCACCTGACTGGAGAGCTCTCACAATCATGGCGGGAGGCTAAAAGCGAAAGCACATCTTACATGGCGCAGGCAAGAGAGCATGTACAGCATAACTCCCCTTTATAAAACCGTCAGATCTCATGAGACTCAGTCACTCTCACAAGAACAGCTTGGGAAAAGCTGTCCACATGATTCAATGACCTCCCACCGGATCCCTCTCATAACAGGTGGGGATTTTGGGAGCTACAATTCAAGATGAGATTTCAGTGGGGACATAGCAAAACCATATAATAGATCATGGTTTTGTAAATAGAAATAAAACATTTGTAAATGATATAATTTATCCCTGTCTGATGAATGTTCTGATTTTCAGAGAAACATAATTATTTGCATAGTCCCAATTAGAATCTGTACTTTTTGTTATGAGAACATAATTTAATTAATTAGTTATGTAACCAAAGCCTTGTCTAGAATGTCAGATTTGATAATGATGCTCATTTAATTAGATATCATCAGATACTTTAAAATAAGACCGTTTGGCTCTATGTCACAAATTCTCACAGATTTCTCTTGGAAAAAATGTCCTGTTACCTGCTTATGAGGCTCCCAGTGGTACAGGTGAGCAAGAAAATACTTCCTGTTTGGCCCAATGAGCAGTAAAGGATGTTGTCCATATGCTGAAGACTCTGTAGAAAGATTTGATCCTTTCCTTAGCTCTTGAGAGATAACCCTTGTGCCATGGACTGAACACATGAATCTCACAAAATTTATATGTTGAAACCCTGATCTCATTGTAGTGGCATTTGGAGAGGCAGCCTTTTGGAGATAATTAGGTCATGAGGTTGGAGCCCTTTTGATGAGATTAGTGTCTTTATAAAAAGAGACTTGTTGAGAGATTCCTTCCTCTCTCTTTGCTCTTTGCAATGTGAAGAAACAGGAAGAAGTCTGCTCACCAAGAAGAGGACCCTCACCAGACACTGGATTTACTGGCATCTTGATCTTGGATTTTTTAGCTTCTATAGCTGTGAGAAATAAATTGTTTAAGCCACCAAGTCTGTGTTAGATTTGTTATAGCAGCCCAAGTGACTAAGACATCTTGGAACATCTTGGCTGATAATAATGTCTTTGTTTACTTGAGAGTCTTGGGCCATGCCAGATAGTCCTGACCAACATTGTAACTTACGGTGGGGGACATGTTGTATTAGCTTTAAGCTGGAGGGGCCAGAGGTAAGGTTAGTTATTCAGGCAGTCAGTTATGCCTATGTGACAGAATCTTGATAGCAACTTGGGACACCAAGGCTCAAGTGAGCTTCCTTAATTGGCAATACTCCTGCCTGGGGTCCATATCACATCATTTCTGGAAGAGAACAGCACTGTACATATGATGCCACTGGGAGGAGACAATGGGAAGCTTGCACCTGTTTTCTCCTGGACTCTTCCCTGTGTGCCTCTTCTCTTTGTGGTTTTTAGTGTGCATCTTTTCATGGCAATAAACTATAACTGTGAGAATAATGGCCTTTATGAGTTCTGTGAATCCTCTTAGTGAATACAATTCTCTTATAGTCCTAAGTACTGTAGGTGAAATCTGGCGGCAACTTGACTTAGCTTTCCAGCTTCAAGAGGCTTTTAAAAGTCCAATATGAGATTCTGTATAAAAATATCTGGTGAAACAAATTTAGAAAGACCCATATAGTAAACAACCATTTTTGATGCACCTATGTAGTCATGCCAAATATAATGAAATCATTCTTATTTTATGATTAAGAATAATTTTTATTTGAGATTATTTTACATCAAAAGAGAAATGGTTACAGAGAAAAAAGTTATGCTGCAGTGGAAAACTATGCATTCCCTATAGTTTATACTTCTGAGTTATCAAATAGTAGTCCTGTTTTTTGTTTTTAGTTCTTTTGAACCTCTTTTAAAATTATGGGTAAATGATGGGTATATAAACTCTGTCTTTTCTGGTAGTGTTTTAATTGACTTCTTCCCTATCTGTGGCAAAACAAGTTTTGGCACCAACCTGTAAATTGAACTGGAAATGGTCAGCTTGCCCAAATTGTCAGTCATTCTTATATTTTTAATTCTTTCAGTTTCCTTCAAAAGTGGCTATAATTCATCAAGCTTTTCAAGTTTTTCTTGTTTCTATCTGACTTGGCATCAAGAATTAAAACATACGCTTTCGGATCTATACTGGGACTCTAGGTTGCCTGGTAGCTGGCCCTTTTCCATAGAATCAGAAAAATCCCCATAAGCTGAACCCTGGCAATTTAATATAAACCTGAGCACCTCAGCAGACCACTCATGGGCCATGATTCTCCCTTGACAACCTACTGTTTGGATAACTTTGAATGTCTGGAAAAATGCTCTTGTCATGCATGCTCCTATGTGGGAGATTATGAATCTGATGCATAACACCAGACAACTCCTGTTCCTATGTCTAGAGCTTCACGAAACTCTTTTCCATGTTTTAAGCATCCTTTGCTTTTTAAGATGACTGATTCCCAGACCCTAAAACAACTGCCCTTTGTCATCACCCCTTAACAAATTGTTCAATGTAATTTAGAGGAAAGAAAGATCATCAAGAGTCCTCCAGAGACTATTTCTCAGACCTTGCTCTGTCCCCTGAAGGAGGTTTATGATCACTGCTAGGTTATTCAGCAACAAATAACACTTGTCTTTATGAAAGGAAGAATTGACAATGCTGAACTTTATCTGAGTCCTGTGCTCCTCGGAAGAAGTGATGATTAAGAAGCCCACCATCGTTCTGTGTTTCTGAAATGTCTAATCACAGAGGACCACCTAATGCTTGCATGTTCCAAGATAAGATCAACCACTATCATTTTTTTCTAAGATGGAGTTTCACTCAGTTGCCCAGGCTGGAGTGTAGTGGTGTGATCTCAGCTCACTGCAACCTCTGCTTCCTGGGTTCAAGTGATTCTCCTGCCTCAGCTTTCCAAGTACTTGAAATTACAGGTGCACACCACCATGCTCAGCTAATTTTTTGTATTTTTAGTGAAGATGGGGTTACACCATATTGGCCAGGTTGGTCTCTAACTCCTGACCTCAGGTGATCTTCCTGCCTTGGTATCCCAAAATGCAGGGATTACGGGCGTGAGCCACCGTGCCCCGTCAACCACTATGTTTTCTCATGATTCCCATAAGAGCTGTGGATGACTTCCTTGTTTGTTGACCTTGATAAACCCTCAGGTCTCCTGCCTTTCGCTTGAGATTTTCTTCTATAATAAATGTTTTTCCTATTGCAATCACCTAAATAAAATTATCGCCACAATTGCCAATTGCATTTTGTTTATCACAACAATTATAGACCTTGGAAGGTGTGTGTGTGTGTGTGTGTATGTGTGTTGTGTAAATCAAAGAATTAATTTTCACTTTTTTAAAAAAATTGAGATAAGAGATTAGTTGCAAAATGTAGAGAGAATATTTATCCACATAAAGGAGTCAGTGCAAAGTAACCATGAGCATTAAGCCCCTCGGAAATCCTCTTGGAATATCTGGAAGGGCATCAGAGCAGTGCTTCTCAAACTTTAATGCATAAACAACTCTTACAGGAGCTTCTTAAAATGAGATTCAGATTCAATAGAGCTAGCGTTTTGGCTCTGCTCTCAGATCATGTTGATGCTGCTGTCTATGGTGCTCACTTTCAGTAGCAAAGCTTTGCAGGACATGGAATAGAAGTTTGAGCTAATCTTTTCTAGATCTCAAGAATGACCCTAGCTGACATTGAGTTATACAATACATGCAATGATGTCAATGTATGTTTGGTCACTGTATATTTCAGAGAAACTTGGATATATAGCATATAGACCACTCTCATGACAGTGTTAGGAGGAAAAGCTAACTTGCTGCTTTGTTCCCAGGAGGTAAAATTCATAACCACAACAAAAGATGGTGACTTCTTTCAAGGCTATCTCATAATAGGTAAAATCAGTCAATAAGAGAACAGAGATTTTTCAAGAATCAGCTTGATGTAATGTATCATATAAATTTATACCTCATAAGTCACATGTTGTAAATGCAGTTTTAACAGCTGCAGCCTTTGCAGAGTTTTTAAAAGCATAGTGATTAACGCTGCAATTTTTTAACAAAAGCAAATGTTTACCTTAGTTCTCCTATTACTTTAAAAACAGGCATGAGGAATTGATGTTCATAGTATAGTACCAAAACCACATTAATATTTTAGTAATTTTCTGCACATGCAAAATTATATTGTCTCTAAAAGTATGATATCATCTTGGTTTCTTATATGTGTGGCTACCTAAATGCAGATTTTTTTTTCACCTGGACCTTGCTCCATTCAATTACACAGCCAGGCAGCAGATACTGTACTCATCTCCAGGATAAATTCCCATTAGAAAGCACAAAATTGAATTTACAGTATAGCTTGTGCCTTCCTAGCACAGATTATACTTTTGAATTTACAGTGTACGGTTTCACATGAGATGACTGATTCATTACAGATTCATTACAGTAAGGCTGCTTTTTCTTGTGTCACCACTGTTTTTTTGGACCTGGGAAATTCATACGAACCTGTACATTGGTATTCACCTTGATGTAAAACAAAGTTCCTGATGTCTAAATTTCAAGGAGTTCTGGAAGAGTTATATAGACAAATATGGTTAACAGAAATGAAAATTTTGAGCACATAAATCCTCCATCATAATTCTGAAATTATTTCCCTAGTGAATTCACCCATATACTCACAACCTTCGAATATAATAGAAAGTAATGGCCACTATCGTCACACTTTTCACAAGAGAGGATTGAATTGCAATACATTGCAAAGAGAGAGAAATAGACTAGACATGCTCAGATAAGTTGGGTTACCTAATAAGATAAAGAAAGTGAGCATATTTAATTGTGCAGTGAGCAGCAACATTATTACCTTTTATTTGTAGAGGTAAGAGGGAGTGTTTGTGTGTGTGTGTGTGTGTGTGTGTCTGTGTGTGTGTGTGTGTGCCTGTGCACACTGACACACATGGGTGGGTAGCTAACGTCAGTCAAACTGTATCTGGCTAATAAGAGACACTTTAAAAAACCTATTCCTGATCCTCACAATTAAGGATTCTATTTATACATTTCTATTTATGCATTTATAAGAGAAATGCTTTGTTTGATTAAAAAATATTCATTTACTTAGGGTCATATTTCTAGAATTCGAAGAATGCGGGTTTACCCTTTGTCTCCCAGTGTAAGAGTCACATTGCTTGTGCTCAGCAGTTTCAGAATACTATTATTCTAAGTGAATTTTCAATAGCTCACTTACATAGCAGATTAGGCAAAGATAAAAGAAGAAAAAAAATAACTGCAGGACACTTTATTTTCTTGTGATAATCTGGCAAAGTTATATGTTGTGATACTGACAAAGCAAATCAATGGCTACGGTACTTGTATTATTCTCTATCAATTCTGTTTTCTTTCACCCTTATTTCAAAATTTCTCTTGTCCAAAAGTCAACAAATTGTTGTGTTCCACCAATTTCTAGGCTCACTATAAAAAAATCCAGAAATGCAAACAACTCTGTGAGTTTGATGCCTCTATCATTGAGTTTATGGTACATAAGTTCATCTGTATTTCTGATATTTGGCCAGCAAGTATTGCCTCCATGATTACTCCAGATTTTCACAAACTCTCAAGTCCTCCACTCAACTTCCAGCTTCTTTTTCTCTTTACAGATACTCATTTAATTCACAGAAGGCATGGAGACCAATGTCTCCATATTCAAAGCAGTCTTGTATGTGTAGTAAGACAAACACACTCCCTCTAAATAATACTTTTTCCTTTCTTTTTAATTATTTGTAATATTTCTTTCATAGTATATTCCAATGACCTTAATTTCCAGGAATAATGTTAAATAATGTTGTTTCTTAATTTAATGCAGCCTTTAAAAATATTTTACCATTAAATATGAGGTTTCTCTAAGTTAATTTTGTTGTATTTTATTTATTCCTTTTTGATGTTTCTTTTATCTGGCTTCTCTAATTGGATTCTGCTTAGTGCATTAATTTTTAAAAATCTTCCTTGCTTTCTAAATATATTTTAGTCCATTTATTTGTTTTTGGGAAGGTATTATTTGAGCTACATCCTATAAATTTTGATACAAAGTGCTTTTATTATCATTCATTAAAAAATTTCATACATAATTTTTATTTAGAACAAAGTTTTATAATTTTTTTAGATATTTTTATGGGAGAAAAGGGAAGTCTTGCATGTTGATTAGAATATATGACCTACCTGGTTTTTACATTTTGGAATTTAAAATTATGTTTGTGCACAAATACATACCCAATTTTTGTACGTGTTTCATAGATGTTTTATAAACCTGTTATAGTTTAGGTTCCATTACTTACTGAATTCTTTCACTGAGATAATAATAATGTGTAGGGGAGAAAAAGATATTTTTTACTCTACATTTATAAGTTTTTGCCTGGGACTCCCTACAGCATACGACAGATTAACAACAGAAAAACAAACAAGTTTATTAACATGTATACCTCAGATATACATGAGAGATACCCAGAGAAAAATGAATAACTCAGAATTCAAGTGTATGTAGTATCTTCACCTAAAAGCAAAGAAAAAGGAGGATGTGACAGAGGCCAGTAATGGGAAAATGACCAGGAGAAGCGTAATAAACAAAAGTAAGGTTTGCTATGCAGATTTCAGTTAGCACCTTTCACATTGATAAGAGTCTTTTGTAATTTAACCATCCTTGTCTTCCTGGTACAAAGAGGGAGAATCCCTTATAAATGGAGATATAAATTTCTCTTACAAAAGGGTAATTTCTACTGTGTTTTCAGAGCTTATCGTGTTTCTCAGAATAATCAGCTCAAAACAATTCTTATGCCAAAGAGGCATTTTTGGTTTCTGCAGTCTTATTTTGGGGTGGCATATTATAGTCTCCTACAAATGCCCACCTTTTTGTTCTTAAAACTCTTCCAGAACTTTGGGATCCTCTTCTAGGTAGGTAGTTCCTCCTCTGTTTTCCTTGTAAGTCTTTGAAAAAGTGAACACATGTTGGATCTGCTTTCACATTTTCTGTTCACTCTTCAATATTTTGTAGCCTGCATTTCATTTCCAAAAGGCACCCCCAGTTACCAATCTAATTTCTTAATTGTTACATGCAAGGGACCCGTCACAGTCCTTCTTTTCTACCTTAGTTGTCTCAATTTGCAGCCACAATTTGGAGAAAAAAACTTTACAATTAATTTTCTACTCTAAGAATATATGTCTTCTTTTATGTCTCATTTTAGAAAGAGGCTATTTAATTTTCTAAGGTTTAAAAGAGTAGTGAGGTGATAGGAAATGAAGAAAAGGTAGTTAATATGTTTCAGTTGGAGAACTAAAGAGTGGAATATTAAAATTTATCTTCAGTTCAAGATTTAAACTAAGTCACTGTAAAATTCTTGCTGCATGTGTCGAAAGATGAAATCGCAACAAATTTAGTTTAGAGATCTACATTGGCTGTATTGTAATTCTAGAATTGGGCAACATTTCATTCCATAAACTATAATAACTGTTTCAATGAGTCGAATGGAGGAGTTTAGCTTTATAGACAGAAAAAAAGGGCTGAAGAAGGCAGAAATAAAGCACAAAAAGCAGATTGATCATTTCAGAGTCATTTTCCTTGTAAGGCAGGGACAGAGAGGCAGAACAATAGAAAGATAATGTAACTGGGGGTTGGGGTACAGGGGCTCAGCTCCCTCCCTACGTTTGCCAGAGATGTAACAGGGGGGAGGGAGCAGAGCTGCAGGGCATCCAAAGGTGCTTCCTATTGCATCGATCAGATAGGCGCAGGGCACAGCTCCCTCCCTGGTCCGATGTGTCCCTGGATGTGCCCAGGTCTTTGATCTCTCTTACTCCAGGAACAGGGAACGTTTCCCAGAGGCACCATGAGCTTACTGTTGAAATAAATATCTTGAACCCAAAGAGTTTAGCAGAGAGCAATTTATTAGGCAGAGAGATAAAGAGAGAAGGAACGAGAGAGCTCCCATGCTGTAGTGGGAGGGATTCAAGGGAGGAATCTGCACAGGTAAGGGGCAGGGGATTTTAACCCTGGAGTTATTCCCGCCCCATTCATGTTCTTGTCCAATGAGAGGAGTTCTTTTTTTTTTTTTTCCCTTTTTTTTTTTTTTT
>NW_016107417.1:5140416-5161495 GCF_001604975.1 Cebus imitator | reverse complement strand
GCCTATGAGTGAGAACATGCGGTGTTTGATCTTCTGCTCCTCTGTCAGTTTGCTGAGAATGATGGTTTTTTAAACGTCCTCTGGAGTGATTGCTCTTTGACTCTGATACTGGATTGGCTGCTCGGTCTGCAACAGAGGCCCTTCCTCCCAGAGCTTTTCGCGGGCTTTTCAAACAAAGGATCACACCTGGAATTTTTACCTAGCCCTGGAGTGGGAAATTCAGACAAAGAACTTTAGGTTCCTGGATGGGGACATGGATGGAGGCATGATGCTGGAAAGCTCTTGCCTTTGAAACCATGCCTGTTGTGGGCCAGGGAAGAGAGGATTTTTTTCCTTGACACGGTCTCTCAGTAACTGATTGGTTAACTCTTGGTGGTAGAGATTAAAACAGAGGGAACTTAATTTTCATGTAGTTTGAAGAATGACACTGGTCTATTTGGGAAATTAGGCTGTTCTCTCTCCGTCTTGATTGTTAGAAAGGACAGAAAACAATTAAGTTTTGGTTTGGTAAGCACAGGTGACTTGATTTTGATTTTGAGTATGGTCTACTGAGGTCTAGTAGTTTAGGAGTTTATTCCAAAGCTACGGCCTCCTGTGATTTTCTTTTAAAAATATTTTATTGCACTTTAGGTTCTGGGGTACATGTGCAGAAAGACGCAGGATTGTTGCATAACTACATACATGGCAATGTGATTTGCTGCCTCCACCCCCGCCCCATCACCTATATCTGGCATTTCTCCCCATATTATCCCTCCCCAACCCCTGTACCCCCTGCTGTCGCTCCCCTATTCCCCCCCAACAGACCCCAGTGTGTGATGCTCCCCTCCCTGTATCCATGTGTTCTCATTGTTCAACACCCACCTGTGAGTGAGAACAGGTACTTCAAAAAAAAAAAGTACAGGTATATAGATATTATTTGTTTGATTTTCTGTTCTTTTGCCAGTTTGCTGAGAATGATGGTTTCCAGATTCATCGATGTCCCTACAAAGGACACGAACTCATCACTTTTTATGGATGCATAGTATACCATGGTGTACATGTGCCACATTTTCCTATCCAGTCTATCATCAATGGGCATTTGGGTTGGTTCCAGGTCTTTGCCATTGTAAACAGTGCCACAATGAACATACGTGTGCATGTGTCTTTATAATAGAATGATTTATAATCCTTTGGATATATACCCAGTAATGGGATTGTTGGGTCAAATGGAATTTCTATTGTGATTTTTGCTTAACACATGGTTTCAGCATTCTGGTTCCCCTGCTGTGACACATATCTTTCCTCTGTGTACCTCTACAGGTAAGTTTGGAAGCAACGGGAAGAGGGAAGGTTGGAACATTGGATCAGCCTGACAGATTCTCATTCATTTTTTGTTCTTTAGCACAGGTGCTTTCTCTGTCCAAAATACCTTTGTTTCCACAGCTTCCATGATGATTTCAGTTGCAGAGCTGCTGGAACTCTAGCTCTGGAAACATACCATGCAGTGTTCTTCTGATGTCAGCTTTCTTGGTGCCAGGACAGAGGATGGGGGAATAGATGCAGAATGTGTATGACACTGCAGGGTCCAGCTTCTAGGTAATGCCTGGGAATTAAGCAGAAGAAGGCCAAAGGACACAGATCAGGGTACCGAAGTCCAAGCATAAATCTGAGGAAATCATACAACAAAAATAGCTAGGATATGCAGTTAGAATAACAGGAACCAGTAAAGAAAATATACTTGATTCCTCAGGACATTTCTGATCCAGTCAGAAGCTTTTTATGCGATTCCTGCTTAGGTAGAAGGAGACAGTTGCAGAAAATACAGGGTGTGGAAGTTATGGGAGTGATGGGAGCAACTAAAGGAAGATTTGAGATTTCACATAGTGTGCTCTGAGTTTGCTTTGAGGGAATCATTTCTTACTTCTTTCTCTTCCTTCATGATCCTTTAAGCAGTAGAGGTAATTTTTACATAAATTTCTCTCCCCTTTAATGCAGAAATGTTGATGGAACTTTTGAAGAAGTCAGATTTAAGTGTTTTACATCCCCAAAAAGCATAAACAACAAATGAATTGGATTACCATATGAAAAATGACAAGTTTTTCCTTTCTCTTGCATTGAAGTTAAAAGATGCAGAAAACCTATTGTTACTTGTTACTGCTATTTGCACATTAAAAAATAACAGAGATAAGCAAAGTTGGGGTCAAACTGGGCTTCTATTCTCTAGTCCTCTTGTTCAAGGTTGTTGTGTTACTCTTTCAGGATACACTTGAAAAGTATCTGCTGACATTTAGAAAAAATGAGATTCTTTGTTATAAATCATGTAAGCACAAGTGTTCCTTTTTTTATACAAAGTGAGAAAATAGAAATTTACCAGGTTAGAATGAAATTTAACAGACTCTCTGATAATTAACAGCTCAGTGTTTAGATCATAATTCCTTGCTTCTTTTCTTTCAGGGGAAATAACCAGCAACCTTGAAGCTGGAACATGTCATAAAAGGGGAGATTGAATTCATGGACTGGGAGTTGGAGGCTACTTAGAAAGATACTGCAGAAATGTGTGTTTTGCTACAACCTTTGGTGTTATAGAGAATTATAGGCTCTTCACACCCCTTTCTAATTTTCTTATCCCAAATTTTCTCAACTCAAGATGGTTTCAGGTGGTCACTATACTTGAGCTTCAGAATAATTATAATAGGGCATGTGGTGGCCAGGAGAGAAAAATGACTGAGTGACTGTGGGAATTGACCAATATTTATTTTAGTTTGTGATATTGCAACTTGCTGTATTACAGTTTCAAAATCATTTCTCAAAGACTAATTCTTGTTCTGAATTTGCAGGAATTTTTAATGCTCTATTTAACTAAAAAGTATAATATTTAATAGGCATTTAGAATTTATGTATTGTCTACGATATCCCTGGCATTTATTTGAGAGTTAAAGTTATAAAAAAGGCAGTCAGCTAAACTTTATCATGGCTTAGTTGTCAGTCTCCTATGATAGAACCATATGGAGTTATCCTGTCTATAATGGTAGCCATTTGTTCCATATGGCTAATGAGCACTTGAAATGTGGCTAGTGAATTGAGGTATATTGTAAATATAGATTACACACTGAAATTTGAAGCATTAGTATGGAAAAATGCAAAATTTCCATTGTTAATTTTTATAGCGATTACTTGCTGAAATAATATTTCAACACGTAATCGCTATAACAATTATTAATAGAAATGTTAATAAACATTAACTGTAATTGGGTTAAATATAATAGTAAAGTTGATTTCATATGTTTCTTTTTATCTTTTATAATGTGGCTGCTTGAAAATTTAAGATTATATAAGGTATTTGTATTTGCGGCTCACATTATATTTTGATTGGACATCACTAGTCTAGGATGTATGTTAAAATAGCAAGTTATCATGTTCCATTCACAGACATTGTAACCACCCAACAGATTCACCTTGCTACTGCCTAAACAGAGCCAGTTTATCTAGATTAGCTCCCCTAGACAGGGGGATTGCCGTGGAGAAAGAGTAATTTACACTGAGCCAGCTGTGTGGGACCAGAGCTTTATTAGTACTCAAATCAGTCTCCCTGAGCATTGGGGGATCAGAGTTTTTAAAGATAATTTGGCAGGTAGAGCCTTGGGAAGTGGGGAGTGATAACTGGTCAGGTTGCAGATGGAATTGTAGTGGGGATCCAAGTGAGATTTCCTCGCTGTTTTCTGTTCCAGGGTGAGATCACAGAACTGGTTGAGCCAGATTACTGGTCTGGGTGGTGTAAGCTGATCCACTGAGGCAGGGTCTGCAAAATCTATCATGCACTGACCTTAGGCTTTACAATAGTAATATTATCCCCAGGAGCACTTTGGGGAGGTTCAGACTCTTGCAGCCAGAGGCTGCATAACCCCTAAACAGTAATTTCTAATCTTATAGCTAATTTGTTAGTCCTACAGAGGCAGACTGGTCCCAGGTAAGAAGGGGGCCTTTTCAGGAAAGGGCTATTATCAATTTTGTTTCAAAGTCAAACTATAAATTAAATTACTTTCCAAGGTTACTTCAGCCCATGTCCAGAAATGAGTAAGGACAGCGGAAATGTTAGAAGGAAGATGGAGTCGGTTAGGTTTCATCTTTTTCACTGTCATAATTTCCTCAGCTATAATTTTTTAAAGGCAGTTTCAACATTCTAATTCAGGTCTGTGGTTGTGAATCGAAAATATGTATTTTCAAACAAGCACCTCAGATGTGATCTAAGGACCATACTTTGAAAACAAAAAGCCTTGAGTGCAGAGTAGTCATAGAGACAGACAGTTGAGTAATAAAGAAAAGTGATTAAAGAATAGTAAAGCCTATGGCAGAAGAAAGTTCAGTGTATTGTAAAATGCTACATTGAGAATTTTGAACAAGAGGAAGTGAGTCAAAGTAAGTTTTCCAGAGGAATAAACTGAGTCCTAAATACTGAGGAGTTACCCAGGTGAAGATGAGGTCTTTCTTCCGAGTAGGGACGAGTGCAAAGGTCACAGGTGAAAGCAAGACAGCTTGGTGCACTGTCAGGACCAAAATTTATTATCTGGCTGGAGACAGATGATGGAGATTGGGAGAAAAAGAGATGATTCAAGAAAAATTGGTCATGAAGAACTTGTAAGCTATGTTATGAAATCTGGATTTTATTTTAAGACAATAGAACATTATTGAAAATATTTTAAGGAATGCAGTAGCACTGTAAAATGGGTAGTAGGAGTATCTTGTAGTCAGGAATGTATCAATTACACCATTGTCATGGAATTAAAGTGTGAGTATTCACTTGAAGTTAGTTTGTTTTTAATGTAGACTATAACTCTTATGATTTTTTCCCTCTTTGTTGTGATGACTTAGAAATGTAAATCCAAATTTGTGAGTCTGTGTAGGCGTATACATGACAGAATGGTTTAAATTTCTGTGATACAGTGTTACTAGTGAAATTACCATTTTTCTCCCCTTAATTTCCTTTGCCTCTTATGTTCTGAATTAATTTGTTTGTGTTTTGTGCAATTTTGTTTTGTGTATGTTGTAAATAAAGCAAGATATAAATAAATATGAAGTAATTTTTAAATTTAAATTTATTTTTATTTTACTTTAAGTCCTGAGATACATGTGCTGAATGTGCAGGTTTGTTTGATACATGTGCTGTGGTGGTTTGCTGCCTCCATCAACCCGTCATCTAGGTTTTAAGCCCCGCGTGCATTAGCTATTTGTCCTAAAGCTCCCTCTCACCTTGCTCCCCACGCCCTGACGGGTCCCATTTGTGATGTTCTCCTCCCTGTGTCCATGTGTTCTCATTGTTCCAATCCCAGTTATTAGTGAGAACATGAGGTGTTTGGTTTTCTGTTCCTGTGTTAGTTTGCTGAGGATGATGGTTTCCAGCTTCATCCATGTCTCTGCAAAGTCTGACTGGGAAAACATGCTATACGAACTAAAAATGTGGCCATTATAAATCTTTCTTTAAAATAAAAATTATAAAAATTAAGGAGAAGAATATATCTCCTTGTGAGCTAAAGATTTTGCCTTGCTTAATCTGTAATACTTATTACTAATCTAACAAGAATTCCTATGCCTGTTTGCATGCAGAATATTCTGCTAGGCTACAAGTAATGGCTATTTATTGTCAATTGTTTCAAAGGGATTTCATAATCTGTTTGTATTTTTTTGGTATATTACTTATCAGGTATGAGCTCATCAATTTAATTTATTTACATTTTCTATAATGTAAATTCTCCAAACCCGCTTTCTATTACCTAACAATCACATGGGACCTAACTTTCAATAAAAATGCTATTAATCTCTTGTATTGATCTTTCCAAACTGGATGATAAAGTTATACCTTTTTTTGTAACTTTATAGTCACATGGGGAATTTATTTCATATATAGTAATAGAAGTTGGCATTTATATGATAATTTCCATTTATTGCATCCATTATCTTCTTATCCAGTGAATTACAGAATTCTGGAGATATTGTTCTGAGGATTTCTTCCTAAGCTAGGAAAGAGAGAATATATCTCAGACCAAATTACAAGTTGTTTCCTCAACTTTTTCATCGCAAGTTTAAAAATTGGTGTGGAGCATTGTTACAGAGAAGTTGAAATTGTTTCTGTGCTTTAAAATTGTATTTTTATTAGAAAAGTATAACTGTTCATTATAAAGTAAAGCATGTCAATTAAAACTTCAGGAGCCTGTCCTGGTTTCCACAACACCATACACTCTTTGTTTACTTCTACCTCCCTGATCATTCCTCTAAGTTTATTTTGTTAGTTCCCTTTTTCTTCCTCTGCTGCAAATTTGGCATTTTTAAGGGGTCATTAACCTTTGCTCCCCTTTCTCTATCTACATGAACTCTCTATGTGATCTGTGTTAATCCTCCAGATTTAAATACATCTGTATACTGATGACTCAGAAATAGAAATCTCTAGCACTAACCTTTTCCTTAAGTTCCAGACTTCTGTATCCACAGAACAACCACGCACAGCTAATTTTGTATTTTTGGTAGAAGTGGGGTTTCTCCAAGTTGGTCAGGCTGGTCTCAAACTCCCGACCTCAAGTGATTCACCTGTCTCCGCCTCCCAAAGTGCTGGGATTACAGGTGTGAGCCACCGTGCCCGGCTTTTTATTTTCTTTTAAGACAGGGTCTCGCTTTGTCACCAAGGCTGGAGTAAAGTCTTACAATCATGGCTCACTGCAGCCTTGACCTTCTGGGCTGAAGTGATTCTCCCACCTCAGCTTCTTGAGTAGGTAGGACTACAGGTGCTTGCCACCATGCTCGCCTACATTTTGGAAGGGGGGCTTGTATAGATTAGGTCTCACTATGTTACTCAGGCTGGTCTCTAACCTCTGGGCTCAAGTGATCCTCCCACCTTGGCTTCCCAAAGTGGTGGGATTACAGGCATGAGTCACCACGCCCAGCGTCTTCAGCTTTCGATATTACTTTGATGGCTTTTTCTCTCTCCCAATGTCCTACACTGATTTTTAAATTGTTGTTGTTATCCTAAAGACCATCTTTTTTTCTTTCTATCTTGTTTTTCTTTTCTTAGTCTTTTTCTCATTTCTATTTCCCAGGGAAAGTATAATATAGTTAAATGTGTGTTATGGGGAAAAAAGAACCGTAGTCAAAGCAATTTGTCTTCCTGGAATTGAGGCTGTAAGTGTGTTGGATCAAAAGAAGTTTCTCCTCTGCTTTCTCAAGGTTTGATAACTGAATCTGCTGAGATAAACTAACAATAGGTCAACTAACAAGAGAAAAGATACAAAAATTCATTAATGTGCAAGCACACAGGAGTCAAACAAAGTGTGAAACTCAAAGAAGTACCAGATGGTTGAAATTTAAATGCTGTCTTCATAGGGGATAGGGAAGTGGGGGATGTAGACAATTTCAGGGGAAGAGTAAATGATTTTTAAGGGAGATGAATGAGTCTAAAGAACAGACAAAAGCCCAGGACAGGGAACTGACATAGGGTCAACTTAGTTTTCCTTCCTGAGTTATGCATCAATTTCCCTTGGTTGATGAGATATCTGGAGAAGGGATTCACACAGTTGAATATCTTGTGGGGGTTCTGGCCTTTAGGTAGATAGGAAACTTCAGAGAAAACCCTTCTCTGCATTTGCTGCTGTCTAGGTTCAATCAGTTTGAATTCTGAAGCAGCATATTTTAAAATATTGTTTTCTGAGCCCCAGTAGGTGAAAACACTCAAACTCATGCTGTCAGAGACTGTTTATTCCTCTCACATGATCATTTTCTAGTTCTCAACACCCATTCTGATGCTCATCAACACAACTGAATTGTGCACACTAGTCATATTTAAGTTCAGATCCTTTCACTACTGCAGGAAACAATACCAACCATGATTTTTTGTCTTTTTTCTTCACATACAGGAAGATTGATTTTTAAAAATTATTGTATTTGATTACATATATGTGAATGTACTTAGAGATCCTTTTTTTTTTTTTAGACGGAGTTTCGGTCTTATTACCCAGGCTGGAGTGCAATGGTACGATCTCAGCTCACTACAACCTCCGCCTCCTGGGTTCAAGCAATTCTCCTGCCTCAGCCTCCCTAGTAGCTGGACTACAGGTGTGCGCCACCATGCCCAGCTAATTTTTGTATTTTTAGTAGAGTCGGGGTTTCACCATGTTGACCAGGATGGTCTTGATCTCTTGACCTCGTGATCCACCCGCCTCAGCCTCCCCAAGTGCTGAGATTATAGGTGTGAGCCACCGCACCTGGCCGAGATCTTTTTAAAAATTGTGTGAAAGCTAAACTTTTCTTACCCCAAAAGCCAAACTTATTTTTTAGATCAGTATTTTCTAGGCTGTTACAATTCTGTGTTTCCTGTCTTGATATTTGACAGCAAAATATTATGCATTATTATCAACTGAAGCCTAAATTATTCCTAACAGACTGATTTGCTGAAATCCCTTCTCTTGTCACCTCCTTCTGAGGGGGAGAATATAAAATCAATTATTATTAGCATTCCGAATAGAGCCAGTAGAGTTAAAAAGCTGCTGGGTTGGTGGTGAGATGAGGGGCGATATACTGCTCTCCGGATGGCATCAAATTGCATCAATTTACCTTCCCCAGAGCAGTATATTGCCATAATCTCACTATCAACCTATCAGATTTTTAACTATACTGGCTCTATTACATACACTAATATTAATTTATTTCATATAAAGAGTCTTAAACAGTGTTGATTATAATCTACTGGCTCTATTAGGTATGCTAATATTAATTTATTTCATATAAAGTATCTAAAATAGTGTAAATTATACTCCTGGAATTACCCTTATAGATTATATACTTAAAAATAATACAAGGGGCAGCCGAGTGCCGGCAAGCCAGTCATGGAGGATGAGCGGAGCTTTTCGGATATCTGCGGCGGCCGCCTGGCCCTGCAGCGCGGCTACTACTCCCCGTCCTGCCGGGAGTTCTGCCTCAGCTGCCCTCGGCTCTCGCTGCGTTCGCTCACCGCTGTCACCTGCACGGTGTGGCTGGTGGCCTACAGACTCTTCAGCCTCTGCGAGAACAGCATGATCCTCTCTGCTGCCATCTTCATCACCCTCGTAGGTCTGCTTGGTTATCTCCATTTTGTGAAGATTGACCAGGAGACTCTGTTAATCATTGATTCTCTTGGCATTCAGATGACTTCATCTTATGCTTCAGGCAAAGAAAGTACTACCTTCATAGAGATGGGCAAGGTCAAGGATATTGTCATCAATGAGGCTATTTACATGCAAAAGGTGATTTATTACCTCTGCATCTTACTGAAGGATCCAGTGGAACCACATGGGATATCCCAAGTAGTACCTATCTTCCAGAGTGCCAAGCCCCGGCTGGATTGCTTGATTGAAGTATACAGGAGCTGCCAGGAGATCCTGGCACAGCAGAAAGCCACATCTACAAACCCATGAGACCCAGCATTCAGAAGGCCAGCATTGTCTTTCACAGGAGATGACTTTTAAGCCATAGTGTCTGGTTTTACATACTCTAAACCATCAGGTGGACACAGTCCTAGGAACCAGTATGGATGTAGTGCATCTCAGCCATAGAGCAGGTGACTGGAAATCTAATTCAATGTATTTCTGTGTATTATAGTGTTTACCTTGTAAGGTTTTGCCTACTTTACCAAAGGAGGGGAGACCGTAAGAATTTTGACACAGTATGTCAAAAGTAATGTCAGCAAAGCACTTTGTGAAATTGCTAAGCATGTTCAGGTTTACTTTGTGTTGATGTTTGTGAAGCAAAACAATGGAAAGCTACCATCAACTGTCTTGAGAAAGGTATACTTACCAATTACATAGTAACCCTGTGTCAACTTACAAAAAAAAAAAAAAAATCAAGCCCATCAGGTACTGTTTAGCAGGAAGAAATGTCCTACAAAAGATGAGTCTGTCAACCTAGCACCTGTGTTCTCTACAGGGCTTGTTTATGACTCACTTAATAAACAGATTTCCTTCCAAAACAACAGTTACCTGGTTCACAGATAGCTGCTTTTTATTGACAAACAAGATCATGGCATTTCAGTCATGGTGTCAAGCACATTAATACTTTTCTGTTACTCAGCATTTTTAAAATCATTTTAAAAGATACTTTTGCCAAGAGAGATGAGACAAAAGGCCAGACAGAAATTTGACTTTGGTTTTCAGACATGGGACTCTCATGTTAACAAAGAATAAATAAGCAAATCATTGAAAAAAAAAATACAAAATGTGGAGACATATATCTACACACAGCTAGTTACTATTGTGTTATCTGGAATGGTGGCAAATAAGCAATCTGAACGTCCAAAATGAAATAAACAATTCGTTAAAATATTATGGTAAAATCTGGTAACTGACTAGTAAAATGCACACCAAAGTAATAATTCTAGCTACTTAGGAGACCAAAGCAGGAGGATCACTTTGGCCCAGGAGTTCAAGACCAGCTGGGGATATACAGTGAGAGACTTCTTTTTCCAAAAAGGAAAAAAAAAAAAGACAAACACCAAACAAAACACTTAATACTTCAAAGCTTTTTTAACCCCATGGGGAAATGTTCTATAAAAGAGCCTGGGTCCAAAATTATGTGTAAACCTAGACTTTAAGTAAAAAAATAAATAATACAGTCAAATTTTACCTAAAAAGCAAACTGCCAAAGGTAACAGTGATGGCTTCTGGATGATGAATTCATAGGTAGTATTTTTATTTAGAGTTTTCTATCCTTTTAGGGTTTCTGCAGTAAATATAGTCCACTTTGATAATTGGGAAAAATAGACTGTTTTTATAAGTGCAGTGGCTTTTCCTTTGATTCAGGATTATTCCCTGGAGTTCTGCTCTAGTTGTGATCACATCCAGAACCTTAAGATTCCTCAGCTGCCTAATAAACCAGAGAACAGAATGATCTGGACAATTCATCCAGGATTTGGCTTGAGCTGCTGTATTCATCACAGGGTCCTCTTGTTTCTGAGCAACAATTGTGGGGTTTATGAGCCCTGGAAGGAATAGCAAGTTAGAGCTGGAATTAGCTGCATTCTGGTCACGGTTACACATATGTGGCTTTCATTGATTTTTATGGGAGATTTGTGCACATAATGGAGAGTGGAATGTCACTGATTTGTTTTAATTTAGCTTGAGCGGTAACCCTTTACTAATGTGACTCCTTCTATAAGAGGCAAATCTGCTCTCATTTTTGTTTTTGTTTTGTTTTTTTTTTTTAGTTGTGAAAAGCATTGGTTTAGATTTTTATAACCAAGGAAGTCTCAGTGGTGACTTCAGATCAACTTAGGCACTTGCATGTGAGTCATGCTTTCTTTTCATTGGCTCAGACTTGTAATCATCTCAGTTGTAAGTTAATAAAACCAAGATTTGTGTAATGTTTCTCCCACACTTTTTCTCAAATTCAGATTACACACTGCACAAACGTTTCTCAATACTGGCACTATTGAGATTTAGGGATACATAATTCTTTGTTGTAGGGGACTATTCTCTGTAGGATGTTTAGTAACATCCTTGACCTCTATGTTCTGGATGCTAACAGCATTCTTTTTTTAGACTCCTAGGAGTCTAAATAGCCTCTAGTTGAAAACTATTGGATTAGACAAAGTATAAAGAAAAAGCTAAATAGAATAAAATAATTAAAAATTATCGACACGTTATTAAAATCATTATCAATCTTCTTCTTTAGGAAATAATTTAAGATAGCTAAAAAATCTGCACACTTTACCGCAAAATACAATAAAAATACAGAAAGTAATAACAAGAAAAAAATTGATAAATTTGACTTCATCAAAATTAAAAACTTCTGCTTATGAAATGGCTGTTAAGAAAATGAACAGACAAGTCACAGATTTGGGGAAAATGTCTGCAGAACATGCATCTGACAAAGAACTTATGTCCAGAATTTATAAAGATTTTCTACAACTCAATGGTAAAGAAACATCCAATGCTAAAAATGAGCAAAAGATTTGAACAGACACTTCACAATGGATGTTATATAAATAACAAATAAGCACATGAAAATGTGCTCAACATCATCAGGTCTAAGGAAAACAGGTTAAAATGTAAGTGAAGTGCCAAGACGAACCTACTGGAGTGTCTAAAATTCAAATGGCTGACAAAAATGTTGGCACGGTTATAAACAGTTGAAATAGCTAGGAAGTGTGGGTGTAAATTTTATACTCCAAAGGCACATTTAGAACAAGGTTTGGTGGTTTCTTATCAGAGTAAACATACCCATGTTCTATGAAATGGCAATTAAACTTCTAGATATGTACCCAAAATAAATAAAAATGATAAAAATACTCAGATAAGAATGTTCATAACATATTGTTTCATTATATTCTCACACCAGAAACAACCCACATGCAGATATCATGTGACTTCTATATAAGGAGGTAATGTCGGGATATAAGGAACACAACACTTCTGTAATATTCCTGCCCAAATGCAATTGTTGAATTCAATCATGAGGAAGCCTCAAATAAACAGTGATCTGTATGTTTCAAAAATGTCAAGTCACAAATGATAGAGTTCGGCCAAGAAACAATTCCAGAGTAAAGAAAACCAAAGTGATGTGACATGATCTTAAAGTGAGTCCTGGATTGGCAGAGAAAAAATGCTAGCTACAATGTACTTTATTTGGCCAGGCACAATGGCTCACACCTGTAATCCCAGCACTTTGGGACGGCAAGCCAAGTGGATTCCTTGAGCTCAGGAGTTTTGAGACCCACCCTGGTCAACATGGGAAAGCCACTTCTAGACAAAAATCACGAATTAGCTGGGCATGGTGGCTTATACTTGTAGTTCCAGCTGCTTGGGAGGCTGAGGTGGGAAAATCACTTGAGTCCAAGAAGTCAAGGCTGTCGTAAGCTGAGATTGCACCACTTCACTCTAGCCTGGAAGACAGAGTGAGAGGCCGTCTCAAAAAAAGCACTTTTTCCATATAATTTATGATATTTGAATATTAACTATAGATTAGAAAAATAAACATATCATTTAAAAAAATGCTGTGTTAATTGAGATAAATGATGAGACAAGTCTCAATCATTTTAGCAGATTTATTTGCCAAAGTTAAGGATGTGTACCCAGAAAAGAGGTCTATACCTTTCTCACGAGATGATTTTGAAGGCTCCAAATTTAAAAGGGAAAGGGCAGAATATTGAGAAATACACAATTTTCATTTAAGAAGGGGTAGGGAAAAATAGTCATTCATGCCTTTGTCTGGTCCAGTGAATCTGCATTTTGCATAAGATGACGTAGAAAGGGACAGAGGAGCAATCAGATACGCGTTTGTGTCTGGCAGGCAGGGGGAATGGTTGTAACTGTAAAACCAAGCTACCAATTTACATTGCCATGACAAAATTTTAATAGAAACACCTTAAAGACCTTGCAGCTCACTGAGAATTTCCCTTAGGCAAAATATGGAGGACGTATGTACCTTTTCATCTTGTAGCCATCTTATTTATGAACCAAAGTGGGAAGGAAGGTTTGCATAACCCAGTTCTCAGCTTGACTTTTCCCTTTGATTTAAATGAGTTTGGGGTCCCAAGATTTAATTTCCTTTCACAACTGTCTTGTAAGCAAATTCCATTTTTTGTTAGGGGAAGGAAATATGCACTGAGATGTTTAGGAATAAGGAGGTATTTCTTCAATTTACTCTCAAATGGTTCAGAAAAAAAGGTACACACAGGCACAGATACACACACACACACACACACACACACACATATATAGGCAAGAGAGAGGATGAAAATGGGCAAAATAGAAACAACTGGTGAACATGGGTCAATGGTATATTGGATTTTCTTGCAGCATTCCTGCAACTATTCTGTAAAGTTTAATAATATCAAGAAAAAGTTTCAAATAAAAAAGTGAGGAAAACAATGCAAAAGATAAATAAGGATAGTGAAGTTGAATTGCCATAAACAAGTATATTGTGGTATTAACAAATTACCTCACACTTTTCAGTTTAAAACAAAACACATCTATTATTTTAGTTTTCACAAAGCAAGATTCTAGGCATAGCTTAGTTCAGTGTCTCATAAAATTGTAATCAAGGTATTGGCTGCATTTTCACTTGGAGGCATGACTGGGGAAGAATACACCTTCAAGCTCATTAAGATTGTTGGGAGATTTTATTTCCTTCTGATTGTATGATTGAGAGTTTCAGTTGAAGGCTGTTCTCAGAGGGCAGAGGGCACCCACAATTCCCTGTCATGTGACCTTCTCTATAGGAAGTTTATAACACGGCTGTTTGTTTCTCCAAGGCTTGCAGAAGAGTGTCTCATTTGTCTGCTTAGACAGAGCTTTATGTGAGATAACATAATCAAGGGAGTGATATTTCATGTCTTTTGACATATTTTATAGTTAGAAGCAAGTTACAGATGTCTCCCATGCTCCAGGGAAGAGGATTACAAACAGGTGTGCACACCAGGAAACAGGAATTATTGGTGGACACCCTGGGGTTATCTACCATAGCATAAAATTACTACATCAAATATGATTCAACAAATGATATATAGTTTTTATTTTCAATTTATACTAAGCTAAGAAATGAAAACATATTTTCTAAGAACTATTAGAGGTACATATTTGAGAGTAATAATTTTAGATACTTAAGAAAATATTTGTCATTATTTTTGTAACCACTCAAAATATTTAGAAACTATTTCCTACATTTCAGAAATTTGTTATTAATTTTACCTTCTAAAGCTGTTTATTCATAATTGTCTTACATCGAATATGTCTGATTATCCTGCTAGGCAATTGTAGAATTTCACTTTCCTATCTTTTTTTGAGTTATGTGTTATCACGTGACTTATAGGTATCATTATTTAACTTGCTTAGTCAATGAACTGTAGGTGGAAGCTTTAGTGACCCATGTGCTTTGTCATATTCATCTTTACCTGACTCATAATCTTTGAAAAAAATCTGTGGGAATTGGGCTTCTGTCAGCCTGGATCTTTGAGTGATTATAACAGGCAGAGCCTCTAGGCCGACCCAAACTGAACATGTAGTAGCAATGAGGAATGAACTTTTATTTTTATTGACTGTTATTTTTGGCTTTTCTTTTACTATTGCAGTCTGACCTAGTCTCTCCTGACTGGTATAGACATTTATAACTAAAATTGTGGTGCTATTTGTAAAGCAAACCTAAATTACATAGTATTGGCTTGATGGTTGATTGAGTGATGGTGAAAGAAAATAAAAACTGAAAGAATAGTAATGCCATCTTCTTCTCGAGAATGGAAATATTTGGTAAAACTCAGACCTAGGAGATAGTTTATGTGCTTAATGATTATAGGGCCAGGGAGAGACTTTGGAAAGCATAACGTGAGCTTTATATATTGGTTGCTGTTGGTTGTATTGGCAAGGAATAGCAAAAAAGAGATGATAGTTTTGATGTGCAAGTTCAGGGACCAGTGCCATCAGTGTCCGTAGTGCATACCACTGTGTGTGTGTCTGAAGCAGTGGCAGAGGCTTCTTCCCTGGAACAGTCCCACTCTGTTTTGGGAGTTGTTTCTGGTTGAGGAAACTTGGAGCCTGAATGTCCAGTTCTCATGGGATCTCTGAAAGTTATCTAATATTATCTAATTTCAACTAAAAAAAAAATCTGGGCTTCTAAACAATTAAAGTTAGTTTTATTCAGAGTCTTACTGAAGAGAGCAACCTGGGAAAGTTTTAGAGTTTTTGTTAGACTGCTCCAAAGCAGTATTTTATCTCACAGCTTAGTTGGCAGGAGATGGAGGTTCTTCATGTGCTCAGAAGTTCCATTAAAGCAAAAACACATCGAAGTTTGGGTATGAGAGTGTATCTGGTATAGATTAAAGAGGCATAGCTGTTAATCCTGGTAGCTATTATTTTATGTACAGGAAAAGACAGGGGTTAGGACCATTGAATTTATGTTTTCTAAAAATGCAGTGATTCAGGTAAGAATTATGGGGAACTACACTCTATCCTGCTTATTGTCTTCAAGGTATTCTTCTGGATGGCTGTACTTAGCCACTGAGTCTGGGATTTGTGAAGTTACGCTGACAAGCCGTATGAGCAAACAGGGTTTCTTTAAGGCAAGGGCCAGCTATGTGGCCGGCCTGAAGCAGACATTTGCTACTTGTCTCACATAATTAATCTTGTTTCTGTTTAAATTTGTCTCTCTATATTTTGTTGCTAGCTCTGGAGGATCCTGACTAATATGGAAAGTATTCATATTTTTACATGCAATGAGACATTTTTATTAAGCATCTCTTGTGTGTCATGTATGGGGTTAGATCTTGGACCAAAACCATGTTTATAACAGGCATAAACTTTGACTTCAAGAGGTTTAAACTTTAAAAATTTTTCAGTTCATTGTTGTACAGATTTACGGTTTATATTAATGTGTATCAATAATATATACTGTTGAAGCCAGTCAGCCTCATACTTTCAATTTGAAATACCATCTTCAGAAATACATGTATGTTTTATTATATGACACTATATAATGGTAATATAAATAAATTATTTTCCCATTGAATAAAAAACAAAAGGAAGAAAACATTTCTATCAGGGAGGTTTTTGTTTACTTGTTTGCTTAACAGTTTTTAATACTAACTTTAATTTACTTTTGTAATACTTATCAGACAATTTTATTCTTTTTCTGGAGTACTTTTTTACCGCTCAACAGTGAAGCAGTGCCTCTTTAAAGTTAGTGCTAATTCTTAAATTTGACACAAGATGCTTCATTTTGAGGAAAGTATTATAAAAACAATAGATAATTGCATCTTTGAAGCAGATCTCCTTTTAACTGTTTTCTTCATACACTATGAATTTTACGTAAGGAAATGAAAAATTTAGACTGGAGTGCAAACCGTCCCTGACTATTTCTATAGCAATTGGAAAGTTTGTTTATACACAGCTGCAAATTATATTTGACAAAATAGAAAATAACATTTCATTGGCAGCTATATTTTGCAAACAGCACATGCTTTCTTGGAGTTTTGACTGAAAACTGTTTTTTTCTATAAACATGCAGATGTATTTAAGGGATAATTAACAGAAAATTATTTACCTAAGTTTTTTGTATAAGTGTAATTTCAAATTCTTAAAAGCTAGATTCTGATAATTGAGATGAATTAATTTCTTAGTAAGGGATGTTTTACCCTAGGAAACACAAACTAATGAATATAAAGTGTAGACTTGAGAGGTAAACCTTCAATGTGAAGCTCCGTTAGCAATTCCAAATTATTTAGACATGACTTATATGGAGAATTCTAGTCAGAATCTTCTTTGAAAACTGCATTTCAAATGGCAGTTGACAATACAGCTTAAGATATCCCTCTTAGGAATATATATAGCAGGGAGGACGTGCCATAAAAGGGCAAGAACACCAGGTGTGGGATCAGGAGACCTGGTCCTGGTATCAAATGCCTTTCTTTTTCTTACCTGTAAAATGAATTGATCTCTAAGGTTCCCTGGAGCTCTAAGTTCTATGACTATGCAGCAGATAGTGTAGAAATGATAAGAATAGTTGATACCTCTTTTAGCTATAAGTTAAAAAGCAAACTTAAAAAAGGTTGTAAACTTTAAAGCTTTGATTTTACCATGAATGCTTATTAGAATTAGTAGGTGCTTGCAGTACTGGAGCTAATTACATAAAAATGATTACCTTGGGTTTAATTAATTAATTCCATAGCAAGAGATAATAAGAATTATCCCCACTCAGATAAATGAAGGTGGATAAAGAAAGCAGGGCTAAAGATTAAAAATAAATTATCAGTTTTAGGAGAGATTTTTTGATGAGCCAACTTCATAAATAAAGTTGCTACTCTTTGACTTGTTTTAAACCTGGAGAAGCTAAAGGTAGAAAGGATCTGCTACATGTCTGGGGTGAAAAGTAGAGAAATTTGGATTTTTAAAATGTATATATATATTTTTTGTACTTTAGGTTCTGGGGTACATGTGCAGAACATGCAGGATTGTTGCATAGGTACCTGCATGGCAATGTTGTTCACTGCCTCTATCCCCTGTCACCTATATCTGGCATTTCTCCCCATGTTATCCCTCCCCAACCTCCCTATCCCCCGTCTCTCCCCTATTCCCCACCAACAGACCCCAGTGTGTGATGCTCCCCTCCCTGTGTCCATGTGTTCTCATTGTTCAACACCCGTCTATGAGTGAGAACATGCAGTGTTTAATTTTCTGTTCTTGTGTCAGTTTGCTGTTTAAGAGTTTGGTCATGATTTGTTTTGGGAGGAATTTTGTGACTTGAATACAGTTGATGGTTATTATACTTGGTGTAATTATAAACTGAACAGTTTCTTCTTATAGGGAATACAAGAAAGTGTTTAGAGTATTTGGTTTGCTATGTACAACTTGTTCCTCCTATCTTTCCAAAATAAAGACCTTATTTTCCCTTCAAAAACTTTTACTATACTAATACTCTGTACTAACCTCTAATATTGTCTTTCTTTCTTCCTCTCTTACTATATTGCTCCAGCTGTGAAGTCTCTCATCCTGGCACGTCTTTGGCACTGAGATACAATGTTTCCCTTAGAATAATCTGCTATCCTTCTTATAAATTTTATACCTCAACTCGTGTATGATTGGAGCCTCTTAATATGTAAAGCACTTGAAATGGAATGACCCTGGGTAAGAGTTCCCATCATGTCCCCTTACTGCAAGTGGAGGTCTTATTTTTAAGCTCTTTGCGGTCTGTTTTATTAGGTTCCCTGGGAATAGTGAATGCTTAATAAATAATGATGAAGGTTTTAAAATCTCATTTTATAAATGAGAAATCGGAAGGGTTTTGGCCTATGTGTATTAACTAGTCATCCAGTGAAGCAACCTTTATCCTCAGGATTCCCGCAGAGTCTATCGAGTTCAACCTGAGATGTAACATTAGGTAAGTAGATAAAATGAGTATATTTATCCAGCACAGGATGGGAGAAATAGATCTTTTGAAAAACAGTATAAGTGTTCATAAATGAAACTATTTTAGTTGTTAGTGGCAGGAAATAGAAATATGTACGATATTATGATACCACTATGGAATGTACATAATAAGTGTTAGCAATTATTTGTTTTACAAAACAAAAGGGAAGTGGATATTGTGATGTTATTTAAGTATAATTCTGTCATGTGGGAAGTGGAAGCAGGAGAAAATAAACTGCAGGCCATTTTGCCTAACTATAAAATAAAATAAAAAAATCTGAACTCCCAGTCTAAGGAAATCTGCTCTATACCATAATAGAAGAGCCAAGGGGCAGGAATATGTGGATGTCTTCAAAAAGTGCTGATAGCATACGGGGTGAGTTAGGGATGGAGTGCTGTAGGGAAAAGGATAAGAATATAATAAACAGATATCTTTGTTTCAAGCTTGATTAAGATAATTACCACCAAGATAATGGAGTGCAATGGGGATTCTAAGGAGGAAGAGATTATATGTAGAGCGAGGGATTAGAAAAAACTTTGCAGAGGATTTACAAGTTGAATACATTTTAACAGACATAAATAGAGGTAGAGATGGCAATATTTTCAATAAAGGAGCCAGCTTTCTTTCATTCATTTGAAAACAAATTGTTAAGCTTCTCCTCTGCCTGTAGTAAAAAGTGGCTAAAACGAATAAACACGCTTTTTGAATTCCAGAAACTTTCTTTTTCTTTTTAAAAAATTTTATGTTAAGTTCCAGGATGCAAGTGCAGAACGTGCAGGTGTGTTATGTAGGTATGTGTGTGCCATGGTAGTTTGCTTTACCTGTCATCTAGATTTTAAGACCTGAATGCATTAGCTATTTGTCCTAATGCTCTCTCCCCTTTCCTCAACTGACTGGCCCTAGTTTGTGTTTTTCCCCTCCTTCTGTCCATGTGTTCTTATTGTTCAACTTCCACTTATGACTGAGAATATGCAGTGTTTGGTTTTCTGTTCCTGTGTTAGTTTGCTGAGAATGATGGTTGCCAGCTTTATCCATGCCCCTACAAAGGACATGATCTCATTCCTTCTTGTGGCTGCATATATTCCATGGTGTATATGTACCACCTTTTCTTTATCCAGTCTATCACTGATAGGCATTTGGGTTTGTTCCATGTCTTTGCTATTGTAAATAGTGCTGCAATAAACATACATGTCCATGCGTCTTTACAGTAGAATGATTTATATTCCTTTTGGTATATACCCAGCAATGGGATTGCTGGGTCAAATGGTATTTCTGGTTCTAGATCCTTGAGGAATTGCCACACTGTCTTCCACAATGGCTGAACCAATTTACATTCCCACCAACAGTGTAAAAGCATTCCTCTTTCTCCACAGCCTTGCCAGAATCTATTGTTTCTTGACTTTTTAAGAATCACCGTTCTGACTGACATGAGATGGTATCTCATTTTGGTTTTGATTTGCATTTCTGTAATAATTAATTATGTTGAACTTTTTTCCATATGTTTGTTGGCTGCATAAATGTCTTGTTTTGAGAAGTGTCTGTTCATGTTCTTTGCCTACTTTTTGATGGGGTTGTTTAATTTTCTTGTAAATTTGTTTAAGTTCCTTGTGGATTCTGGATATTAAAACTTTGTCATATGCGTTGATTGCAAAATTTTTCTCCCATTCTGTCAGTTGCCTGTTCACTCTGATGATAGTTTCTTTTGCTGTGCAGAAGCTCTCTAGTTTAATTAGATCTCCTTTGTCAGTTTTAACTGTTGCTCCAATTGCTTTTGACATTTTCATTATGAAGTCTTTGCTCATGCCTATGTCCTGACTGGTATTGCCTAGATTTTGTCTAGGGTTTTTGTGATTTTGACTTTACATTTATGTCTTTAATCCATCTTGAGTTAATTTTTGTATAAAGTGTAAGGAAGGGGTCCAGTTTCATTTTCTGTATATGGCTGGCCAGCTTCCCCAGCACCATTTATTAAATGAAGAATCCTTTTTCCATTGCTTGTTTTTATCCAGTTTGTTAAAAATCAGAATGTTGTAGATGTGTGATGTTATATATGAGGTCTCTATTTGGTTCCTTTGGTCTATATGTTTTGGTACAAGTACTATGCTGTTTTGGTTATTATAGTCTTGTAGTATAGTTTGAAGTCAGGTAGCGTGATACCTCCAGTTTTGTTCTTTTTGCTTAGGATTGTCTT
>NW_016107417.1:5129303-5140327 GCF_001604975.1 Cebus imitator | reverse complement strand
TTTTTTCTGTGAAGAATGTCAATGGTAGTTTTATGGGAATGGCATTGAATCTATAAATTACTTTGGGCAGTGTGGCCATTTTCATGACGTTGATTCTTCTTACCCATGACCATGGAATGTTTTTCTATTTGTTTGTGTCCTCTCCTATTTCCTTAAGCAGTGGTTTGTAGTTCTCCTTGAAAGTTCCTTCACATCCCTTGTTAGCTGTTTTCTTATGTATTTTATTCTCTTTCTAGCAATGGTGAATGTATATCGAGAAGAATGTACATTCTGTTGACTTGGGGTGGAGAGTTCTGCAGATGTCTGCCAGGTTCATTTGATCCAGAGCTGAGTTCAAGTCCTGGATTTCCTTGTATTTTCGGTCTCGATCTGTCTAATATCGACAGTAGGGTGTTAAAGTCTCACACTATTATTGTGTGGGAGTCACAGTCTGTTTGTAAGTCTCTAAGAACTTGTTTTATGAATCTGGGTGCTCCTATATTGAGTTCATATATATTTAAGGTAGTTAGCTCTTCTTGTTGAATTGATCCCATTGCCATTATGTAATGCCCTTCTTTGTCTTTTTTGATCTTTGTTGGTTTAAAGTCTGTTTTGTCAGAGACTAGAATTGCAACCCTTGGGTTTTTTTCTTTCCGTTTTCTTGGTAAATCTTCCTCCATCCCTTTATTTTGAGCCTATGTGTGTCTTTGCACATGAGCTGGGTCTCCTGAATACAGCACACCAATGAGTCTTAACTCTTATCGAATTTGCCAGTCTGTTAATTGCCAGTCTTTTAATTGGGGCATTTAGCCCATTTACATTTAAGGTTAATATTGTTGTGTGAATTTGATCCTGCTGTAACCAGGGGTATAGGAACAGTTGCAAGGGCGTCCCAAAAGGCACTCAGTGTTTACCGATCGGATGTACTTTTTTTCCAGGTCCTTGGACTCTCATTCAACCAAGAAGGGATAGGAGATCCTGGCAGCAGTGATATTGTTTAAGTAAATATCTGACCCAAAGAGCTTAGCAGAAAAGTGATTTATTAGGCAGAGAGAGAGAGGTATGGTGGGAGAGAGGGAGAGTGAGCTCACACGCTGTGGTGGGAGAGGATCCAGAGAAGGAGTCCCCACAGGTGAGGGGCAGGGGGACTTTTAATCTGGGAGTTACTCCTGCCCCATTCAAGTCCTTGTCCCATCAGAGGAATTCCCTTAAACTTCTGCTGGAGTGATTGCTCTTTGACTCTGATGTCAGATTGGCTGTCCAACCCACAACAGAGCTCCTCCTTCCAGGGCTTTTTGTGGGCTTTTCTAAACAAAGGAAGCTCACCTGGGCAGTCTACCTTTCCTGCAGCATGAAAGTTAGACAAAGAACTCCAGTCTCCCAGATGGGGAGGTGGGTGGAGGTATGGCGCTGGGAAGTTCTTGCCTGTGAAACCACTCCCCTTGTGGACTTGGGAAGAGAGGTTAACACAGTTCCTCACTGCCATCCTGTTGAAAAATAAGTACTAGCCACTGCAAAAATACACTGAAATATAAAGACCAATAACACTGTGAAGAAACTGCAGCAACTAGTCTACAAAATAACCAAATAGCATTGAGATGACAGAAGCTTTCAATCTGGGCAGATATGCCTGATTGCCTTTCATGTTCCAGGATAGGTCCTGTCTGATACTAGAGATCTACGGTGTTATGGTGCTGTCTCTTAGGAATCCCAGTGAGAAAAAAAATCCTTCCGATTCTCACCAACAAATTCTTCAAAAGATGATTGGGGAATTCTCTGTATTTTGTTTTTCTAATCTATACCCTGACTTACTAGTTTTCTCAGAGCTAATTGCATTGCACTGTATTTAGAGGTATGGAATAGAGCTTTGTAATGTGAAAGAGGCCTTTCAAGTGTAGACCTTTTACAAAAGTGTGAGCCATATGGATATTCATTATCTTCTGACTTCTCTCCCTTCTCAGTTCTCCCCTTTTTCCCTGGAAGCCCTGTTTTCAGACCCATGGGGTCTGGTATCCTGCCACCTTTCAGAAAGTTTTACTTTTTCTCACTGAAGAAGGGTGTGTCTGAACGTTCTAGTGGTTTACAAATGCAAGACTCTGATACTCCTTCTGTAATCAGGATGTGATGACTCCGAAGCCAGGATGGAGGTGTGTTAGAAGGCTTCAGTCCTGTGTGTGACGGTGTGACCTTTAATTACATTCACTTTTCCTCTCAGCTTCCTAAGAAGATAGCATACTTTTTCAATCTCATTATCCTTTTTTCTTCCCTCAAGAAAAACTTGTCTATTCTAATATATAAAAAGGATATTTCCCCTGTTGGTATGAGTTTAGCCCTGCCCTTTGTGAAATAAGAGCCTTGTAAATATTGTGATGAGAGCATCGGACTCCTGGGTCTTTTTTATATTACAAAGAGTCACCATTCCAGCTCTAATTGGTTCTTTTTTAGCCTTCTGGGATAGGTGGTACCAGCTCTATTTAAGTGCTTTCTTATTCCAAATCTCTCTTATTAGAAGCATATTTGTACTTGTGTGTATAAGTGCGTGTGCTTATGGGGAGGTCAGCTTCTTCATGAAAACCATAATATTGGGGAAGTATTAAAAAAAGCTTGTATGTCTTGGATTAGAAATGAACTTGATTATTAAAAACCCAACTAGACATCTACTACGAGGTTGTACGACATAAATTGTACGGTGTATGCATAGATTGCATAATACGGTTTCAGGGTAAAACCCAAGGGATTAGTAGCCACCACTTCTGAAAAGAAGTTCAGCTACTACCCAGGTTACAAATACATTTAATGCAAAAGAGTGTGGAGAGGAATTTTCCTGAAAAAGGAATTTTAAATGGTGTACCCTATTTATGGTTCCACACCATTTTACTCCCCCAGGGAAAATGACATTTGTTTTAGGGAGGTAGATTTGAATAAATTTGCCTCTTTGGGCTGCTAATCAGTATGCAGAGTTTCAGCCAAGAAAAGCCGATTTCTCTCCTTTAATTTTAGCTCTCTTGGAAAGCGGTGGGGTTTTTACTTCAATTGCTCAGGTACCCTCCTTTCCTTTTTTGCCTGATGGTGAATAAACACAAACAATTCTTTATTAAAGGCCTGGTCCTGTTATTTTTGCCAGTGAGTTCCACAGTCAAGGGTGCTGGCTTTCTCCCTGAGGTACAGATTGTGAGGTTTGCTGCAACCATGTGAGTCTCTTGGCTCTCAGGTCTGTCCACAGAAGTGCCTCTACTCTGCTCTGTCTCCATGACTTTTGTCAATTACTCCCTCATTCTACTATTGCTTTTTTGTCTCCAAGTGGCCTCTAAGACCACCCACACATTTGGTGATTCGCTAGAAGGATTCACAGACTTCACTGTCATACTTATAGTTAAGATTTACTATCACAGCAGAGTAAGACTACATGGCAAGATCACTAAGGGAAAAAAGTAAAAATACATTGCTTAGGAAGCGTCTGGAGAAATTCCTATGCAGGATTCCTGTGTTCCCTTCCCCCTGTGAGGAAAGTCACACACAGCATTTATCCTTCCTCTAGTAGTAAAAATGCAGACACATCTGTGCAATATGTCTGCCTAGGGAAGACTGTGACTCAATAAGGTTGAGGGTTTTCACTGGGGGCTGATCACAGAGGCACCTATGCCCACCAAAATTCCAGGTTGTAACACAGGAAGCAGGTGTTCACCATAAAAAATATTTGTACAAACAGTCTAAGCAAGCTAGCACAGCAGTCAGATCTTAGCACTTAGTATTCTAGAAACCAGGTTCCCAGACACCAGCCAAGGGCCAGCCTTGAAAGAAAGACCTTCTAAAGACAGTAGCTTCAGGACAGCTGTATTATCTTTTTTCCTGCAAACTTTCCCACTTCCTTCATGGTTGTTTTGGAACAAATTATCTAGATTTGAGTCCTGAAGACATATTTGATGTTTTCCCATTCACTTCCCTGGTTCTCATTTTCCTTTTCTGGACAATAGGTATAAAACTCAGCTGCCAGTGATATGGCACAAACAATTTGTTTCAAAGCAATTTGGTAGGGTGTTTGGCATGACAATTTTATCTAAAATGAATACCTTTCTAAAAATTTATTGAAAAAGTTTATGCCAAAGTGCTTTGTAAACTACAAAATGAAATAAATACTCTACAAAATATTATTTATTGTTCCTAATCTGTTGACTCCAAGCATTGCAGACCATAGCTTCCTTTAGGCACTTCCCAGCTCTTGTATGTGCTCTGGGCACTAGGAAACTCTGGTGAGGCAGAGCTACTTCAACATTAATAATGTGATGTGATCTGTACGGGAACATCAATGCCATTTGTGTCTCACCTGTCTCAATTTAGAAATTACAAAAAAGAAGCATCTGATCTCAGTTATATACAGAGAAGTTAAATGCATAGATTCTAAGTCCCGAAAGCCTTGGCTTGAATCTTAATTTTTCCGCTTACTGGCTTTATCTTAGGCAAATGGCTTCCTCTGGGTCTCAGTTTCTTTGTCTATGAGATGAGATAAAAGCACCAATATCATGTGTTGTTCAGGGAATTAAATGAGTGTCTGGCACCTGGGAAATACCACATACATTTTTCTATTTTTACTATTAACTTTATTCATATATTTGAAACATTGTGTTGTATAATAGAAAAAAAAATAGACCTTTGAACCAGGCAGATGTGGATCTCAACGCTGGCTCATGCCTTATTATCTGAATAACTTTGAAAAAGTTATTCAACCTCTTTTTTCCTTGTATAAGAAAATGGGAATAATATTTATCTTGCAGTGTTTGTGTCACAAGCAAAGCCCTGACACCAGAAGTATCTAGGCATATTTGAAGAACAGTAAAAATCCCAGGGTGGCAGGAGAGTGGTCAACAAAGGGAAAGGGAGGGGGTTAGAGAGACAGGCAGAGACAGGGCATTCGGCGCCTTGTTACTTAGGGAGAAACGTTGCATGCTTTTCTGAGTCGAGAGGAGTCATTGCAGAATAAGCAGGAAAGATATATTCTGATTTACACTTAAAAATTCAATCCAGTAGCCAGGGCAAATTTTGAACCAGGCAGAGCAGGTATGCATCTCTTTTTATCTTTTATAATGTAGCTACTAGAAAATTTAAGATTATATAACTTACTTGTATTTGTGACTCACATTATATTATGATTGGACATCACTAGTTTAGGATGGTTGTTTAAACAGCAAGTCATCATGTTCCATTCAGAGACATTGTAACCACCCAAAGGGTTCACCTTGCTGCTGCCTGAACAGAGCCAATTTATCTAGATCGTGTCTCTTTCAGAAGATGAGACAAATGGTGACAGTGGCTAGCCGTGGGTGGCAGAGATTAAGATGCTAAAACTGTATGATTACAAATATTAGTTTGACCAGTACTATTTACTTTAGCTGGTAATTATTACTAATACTGTTAGCATAAAATAACTTTCATTTCACCGCAGGCAACAAGAATGCAAGTTAACCTTTGCCAAACTAATATTTTTGCAGAAATCCTTTGGTATTTTTGAAAGGGAAATAATTCATAAAGGAGAAATTTTATGAAGTGGCCTTATTTTATTCTCCTCACAGCTATATGGGAGTGAGGCTTATTACTTTTGTGATTTCTCATATTTCCTCATTATAAAACCCCCAAACAACTTAGAAGAGGAATGAGTGTAAACATTTTGGGCATCATGTGTGCAGTGATGATTCTGAAAATGTTTCATCAACTTGTCTAGGCTGGTTATAGAGTTTTCCTTCAGGACGTCTGCATTCTGGCCCTCTAATGGGGTGTTGAATTTCCCCAGAGTAGGTGTGAAAGCTCAGTTGTCAGGGCAGTTACGGTGTTTTATGCAGGTTGTTTCTTACCCTCCTGTTTAGATGTTTTTCTTTTGTCAGCGTTTGATTGGATTCTTTCATCTGTGATTCAATGCCTGTATTAAACTCCATTTGCTTCTCTGTTCCTCCTCAAGACTTTATTATGTGGAAAAAAAGCCTATGTCCTTTAGTGCTGATTTTCTGGTCTTTTGGGGAGGCAGTCTCTAGCAATCCTGCATAATACAGAATATTTAGAGTTGATTAACATGTGCTAGATCACTGAAGAAAGGGTTGGTCAAAAAAATGGCTCATCATGTTTGCCATATAAAAAGAAAGTTCAAAAGAACCTTCAAGCACCCAAACAGGTCACTTGGGTAATAATAGAAAATTACTCTTTAATGTCACATATTTACCTGAAGGCAGGAAACTGTGGAAGTACACATACATGGACTTCACTTCAGAAAAGGCTCAGGGTGTGATGGACTAAAGTCATCATCCTTTGTGAGACAACGGACCCCTTTCTAGTGAAAGGGAGAAAGTGCAGAGCTTTTCTTTTCTTTTTTCTTTGAGGGGGACTGCTGCAGACTAAAGCTTGGTGCTTACTCTGGCGACTACTTGAAACACATTTGGCAAGTCACTTCTATGGCCCTCACTTGTAAAACAAAAGGCTGAATGAAAAGATTTTTAAGTTCTCTTCCACCATAAATGACCCTTGAGATGGGCTGATGGTTTTTCTTTTATTATTTACATGAATATCTCTAGATTCTCCTGAATTTAATTACTATTTTTAAATAACTCACTCAAAGGATAATTTGTAATCCACTGTTGCCTTAAAATCTGTTAGAAAGTTTATCAAACTAGAACTTTTATAGGGTTCATTAAAGTTAGTTTCTACTCAGACAGTTTAAATATTTTCTGAGTAGAAACTAACTTTAATGAACCCTATAAAAGTTCTAGTTTGATATAACAAGACCTTTTCCATATCTCCAGAGGTAGTCCAGAGTAATTATATTTTACTGAGTTCTATTAACATTTTCAAAATGTTAATCCAAATGTTTTCACCAGGTTATGTTGTTATAAGGGTCAAGAAATACAAGATTTTGGAAATGTTTCTTTAAAACTAGTGGGAGAGGGTATACACAGACTCTTTTCAAAAGAAGATATTTATGCATCCAACAAACGTGAAAAAATGCTCATTACCACTGGTCATTAGAGAAATGCAAATCAAAACCACATTGAGATACCATTTCATGCCAGTTAGAATGGCAATCATTAAAAAATCTGGAGACAACAGATGCTGGAGAGGATATGGAGAAATAGGAACACTTTTACTCTGTTGGTCGGAGTGTAAATTAGTTCAACAATTGTGGGAGGCAGTGTGTCGATTCCTCAAGGATCTAGAATTAGAAATTCCATTTGATCCAGAAATCCCATTACTGGGTATATACCCAAAAGATTATAAATTGTTCTGTTATAAAGACACATGCACATGTATGTTCATTGCGGCACTGTTTACAATAGCAGAGACTTGGATCCAATCCAAATGCCCATCAATGATAGACTGGATAAAAAAGATGTGGCACATGTACACCATGGAATACTACTCACCCATAAAAAAGGATGAGTTCATGTCCTTTGCAGGGACATGGATGAAGCTGGAAACCATCATTCTCAGCAAACTGACACAAGAACAGGAAACAAAATACCACATGTTCTCACTCATAAGTGGGTGTCAAACAACTAGAACTCATGGACACAGGGAGGGGACCATCACATACTGGGGTCTGTTGGGGGGTGAGGGGGCTAGGGAAGGGATAGCAGGGGGTGGGGAGATTGGGGAGGGATAACATTCGGAGAAATAACTAATGTAGCTGACGGGGGGATGGAGGCAGCAAACCACCATGGCATGTGTATACCTATGTAACAATCCTACACAAATGCACATGTACCCCAGAACTTAAAGTATAAAACAAACAAAACAAAACAAAACAAAAACAATGGCATCTGATAGGGCCTGCTTGCTGTTCACAGTATTTCATAAACATCTAATTTTATCTCCTCACAAATTTGTAAGTATTGCTAATTTCTTTTCCAAAAGAGGCAACTGAAGCAGACAGTTGAAGCATTTTTCTTAAAATGCTTTCAACTACTGAACTAAGTTCATCCAATAGAAATTTATTGTATATAGTGCCAAACATGGTGCTAAAAGAAAGGCAGGAAAGAAGAACAGATGGTCTTAGGACACAAGGGACTTCCAATGTGGGAGAAATAGTCGAGTGTACAGAATTTGTCCTTTTCCTTCTGCGGTGGACAATTCATAACCCCTCTTGTATTACATATTCATTTTGTATTCTACATCTTTCTAATAGATTATGAGCTTGATGAAATCATAAAGCATGCGTTTTGTTGTTATTGTTATTCACTCATTTATATCTAAGTCTTTGAAAAATACTGGTTAATAGTAGGCACTCAAAATATGTAACGAGTGAAGAAATGAATGGATGACTTATGTATAGTTTGGGGCATATTGGAAATTGATATAAAGATTTTCAATGAAGATACTGTGGGGCACAGAACAAAGGAAGATTGATTTTGACACATCTTATAGAAGACTTCCTGAAGGTGGAGACATTTGAATTGGATTAAAAGAATGGGCAGAGTTTCATTTGGATTTTTGAGAAGTGTTCCTCCAGGAAGAGCAAACGAGGAAAGGAGAAGGCAGGTGTGAGAATGTGCTGGGCATAGTGAGAGTACTTGTAATAGCAGTCAACCAGAATTGAGCATTTTTTTCTTCACTAGATATTGTTCTTAGACTGCATTATTTGCATTGTATCATTTGGTCTTCAGAACCACATGGAGAAGTTGCTGCTTCATCATCTTCTTAACTGGGGAATGATAAGCTTCTACAAGGTGAAAAGTAGGTAGAAATAAAACTGTCAGTAATAGTTTATATTTTGGAATATCTTCCATGCCAGTGTAAGGAAGGTGTAGTTCTTACTGAAGAACATGAAGAACCATTTGTATTAGGACTGTCTTCTTCAAATCTATGGCTGAGGAAAATGATTTTTATCTTGAGAGTGATGAATAACCTAAAAGTTGAAGAAACTGCTAGCAGGTAGATCTGTTTCACTAATTCAGGAAAGATAATGAAGACGTGACTACTCCAAAAAAGATGGAAAGGAGAGAAATGGTATTCGAGGCACATTGCGGCCTTAGAATTAACAGAAGGATAAGAAAACAACCATGACCCTGGGATTTTAACACTGAGTGATCCCTGGATGCTATCAGAATTGGAAATACCTGAGAATAATCAGATTTTTAACAAAGTTAACTCTATTTTTGTCTATTTTGGATATGACGTGCCTTTCAGATTGATGACTAAAGTTACCAGGTATTGAAACTACTGAAGTTATTCAGGATGACAAAAGTTATTTAATCATTTAGTGCCTTTGTTTTACATCTGAGGATATTAAAGCCTAGAAGTAAGTGTTCTCATCTATAATGACATGTTTAGTCAGTGTTAGAGGCAGACAATTAAAGGTACAGATTTGGAACTTAAGAAAAGATTTAGAAATATGAATGTTGATATTTATATATATATATCAATATAAATGAGTCTTGAATCCTGACAAGTGTTACAGAGACTGGCATGTTATTTTTCAGGTATTACAGAGCACCTAACAATATTTGATTAAAAAAGCTTCCTTCAGTGCTTATAGGGGCAGGGATGAAGATATGGGGCTGGAAAAGTATTTGCCCCATATATTTTAGAAAGAATAAAAAAGGAAAACCAACAATTTAAACTTCATAACAGCATCCCGTTTTGTATACTAGTAGTTGTAGTTTTGGCTTCAGTGAAATTCTAATGTAATGAAGCAATTTTGATGTTCTGTATGGTTCATTAAAGCATAATTCTACCACTTCTATGAATCCTTGTGCCGTTGCCCAAAGCAAGTTAATTTTTGTGGAAACACAACCCTCACTGATATTTCTTAGAGGTACTTTGTTTCACATAAGGCAAGACATTTAACAAGTCAAATAAACTCTTAAGTATAATGCAATTTCAGTTCAACACAGTTGTTTAACTTGCTTCTGTTAGAGCTCTATCCAATTCCATGCTCTGCCCTGCATACAAAGAAATGGTCCCTTTAGCTCCCTTTGCCTTTGTTAAGCAGAGTCTCTCTTTGGAAGTGCTGGGTTATCAGAAAAATGGTTCCTAGGTGGTAATAGCCAATCAACAGCTCTGAAAATACATGGGTAATAGTTGTTAGTGCAGGGCAAGAAGCGTTTTACTCCCAACTCTTGAGCATTGATAGTAGGCCCATAAATCACAACTGAACATTAAAACTTATACATTCTATTGTTTTTACCATTGATCAACCTCTCTTCATAACCCCTTCCCACACACACACCCTTCTCAGCCTCTAGTATATATTATCCTAATCTCTACATCCAGAAGATCAGCTTTTTAGCTCCTAAATATTAGTAAGACCATTCAGTATTAGTCTTTCTATGTCTAACTTATGACCTCCTAGTTCCATTCATGTTGTTGAAAACAACATTATTTTATTATTTTCATGACTGAATTCATTCTGTATACATACACCACATTTTATTTACCCATTTATCAGTGATGGATACTTAGGTATCAGTATGATGTCAGCTATAGGTTTGCCATATATGGTATTTATTATGTTGAGGTATGTTCCTTCTATGCCTAGTTTCTTGAGAGTTTTAATCATGAAGGAGTGTCTAATTTTAATAACTGCTTTTCTGCATCTGTTGAGATAATCATATGGTTTTTGTTCTTCATTCTATTGATGCAGTGTATTACATTCGTTGATTGTCATTTGTTGAATCATCCTTGCATCACCAGGATAGATCACACTTGATCATGGTGTATTATTTTCTTGATGTGCTCTTGGAATTGGTTTGCTAGTATTTCAGTGAGAATTTTTACATCTATGTTCATCAAGAATATTGGCCTGTAGTTTTATTTTGTTGGGTACTTGTCTGGTTTTTGCTATTAGGGCAATGCTGGCTTGAGAGAATGAGTTAGGGAGACTTCCCTTCTTTTCATTTTTTTGAATAGTTTGAGGAGAATTAATGTTAGTTCTTCGAAAGTTTGGTATAATTCAGCAGCAAAGCCACCTGGGCCTAAACTTTTCTTTGTTGGGACTTTTTATTTCTGATTCAATGCCATTATTTGTTACTGGTCTGTTCAGATTTTCTGGTTTTTTTTTTTTTTTT